>NW_027363137.1:1562500-1856516 GCF_046119375.1 Phyllobates terribilis
ACATCCTGGTATAGTATCTCCAGTTCTGGCATAATGTCCCCCATGCTGCTGTAATATCCCCCATACTGGTATAATATCATCATTGTGATATAATGTCCCCCATCCTGGTATAACATCATCATTGTGATATAATGTCCCCATTCTGATATAGTGTCACCCATCCGGGTATGGTGTACCCCATTCTGGTATAGTGTCCCTTATTCTGGTATAATGTCCCCAATTCTGGTATAATTTCCCCATTCTGATATAATGTCCCTATTCTGAATTAATGTCCCCCTTCCTGGTATATTGTCCCCATTCTGATATATTGTCCCCATTGTGATATAGTGTCCTTCATCTTGGTAAAATGTCCCCATACTAGTATAGTGTTCCCATTCTGGTATAATGTCCCCATCCTGGTTTAATGCCCCCCATCCTGGTTTAATGACCATCAAACTGGTTTAATGTCCCTCGCCCTGGTTTAATGTCCCCCATCCTGCTACAATGCACTCCATTCTGTTACAGTGTCTCACATTCTGACATAATGACCTAATTCTGATATAATGTCCCCATTCTGGTATAATGTACCCATTCTGGCATAATGTCCCCCATCCTGGTATGGTATCTACTGAGCTGCCATCCTGGGGATGGGTTATCAATATCAGATCGGTGGGCTCCGACACGCGGCACTGGCTCTACCCATCAGTTGTTTGCAACGCTCAGATGTAAATAGTTTGAAGATCTGAACATCACTGCTCCATTCACTGTACTGTGGGTCCTGCAAGTCAGCTAATATTCATATAATAGGAGCTGATCTGCAGCACCAGGTAGCAGCCACTACACAGTGACCAGAGCTGTGATGTTCAGCTCCTCAACAATGTTTACATCTGACCTCTGCCAGAGTTTCAAACAACTGAGTAGTGGAGGTGCCACGTGCCGGACCCCCACAAATCTGATATTAATGAGCTAACCACGGGATAGGCCATCAATATGTTTATCCTGGAAATTCCCTTTAAGGCCCACCTGCACATACTATGAGTATAATATATATATATATATATATATATGGCAAAGAGTGGGAAGGGGTTAATCACAGGCTCATAAAACGGACAAACAACAAAAATATTGGTTCTATCTTTTACACATTTGGGGTAGCCCTTAAGAGGGCCGTTGGGTCAAAGAGAGAGAGAGAGAGAAGAGAGAGGGGAGGGAGAGATACCGGGAGATACCAAGAGAGAGAAAAAAAGAGAGACCCAACCAGTGCAAGGCTAAGCCGGGCAGGCGGCAGCGGCTATTTATACCCACTGCTGATCTCTGATTGCTGGAAAATCTGGGTGTGGCTGTTCTCTGATTGGTGGAAAATCTGGGTGTGGCTGCTCTGTGATTGGTCAGCATCATGACCTCACAGTGGCGATGACTCATATCTCCTGGGTGGTTCTTCTGGGCGGTTCTGTTTTCTGACTGGTGGAAATTCTAATCAGCATTATGACCTCACAGTGGCCGTGACTCATGTTTCATGTACAGTTCTATCTGGGTGACCTGAAACATGCTGATCTCTGATTGGTGGAAATTCATGTCATCTTCATGACATCACAATCAGCATGTTATTACTGCTGAGATGTTCAGTTTCTTCCTAAATTTCATACGTTTTGTCCTAATTTATTAGCACATATATACCACTCATTCCTACAATCAAAGGATCAGGAAAACACTCTGAAATCAATATCCTACAATTTACCCCAACAGCAAAAAAACAACTATACACAAAATACCAAAAGATATATCAGATTATTAATGAGCAAATAAAAGACACTATCGCATAAAAATAATTTTTAGAAAGGTGTAGAAAAAATGCTGTAAAGTAAGAACGCTTCAAAAATAGAAATGTTAATGATTTATTTAATCAATTAACAAAATACAAAGTGAATGAACAAACGAAAAATCTAGATCCAATCAATATTTGGTGTGACCAACTTTTCACTTTAAAACAGCATCAATTCTTCTAGGCAACCTGCGCAAAGTCAGGGATTTTGTAATAATACAGTCAGGTGTCTGGTCATACACCATGGCAAGACGGAGCAAGCATACACAAGGAAGTTATACTACATGAGCAAGGTCTCTAAGGCACAAATTTCAAAGCAGATTGAGGGTTCACGATGTGTCATTCAAGCACTTATGAAGAAGCACAAGAAAATGTGCAACGTTGAGGTCAGTAGATGCAGTGGTCGGCCAAGGAAACTTAGTGCAGCAGATGTATGACACATTATGGTTACTTTCCTTCAAAAGCGGAAGATGTCCAGCAGTGCCATCAGCTCAGAACTGGCAGCAACCAGTGGGACTCAGCTTCACTCATCTACTGTTCAGAGAAGACTGGCCAGAAGTGGTCTTCATAGCAGAATTGTGGCGAAAAAGCCATATCTTCCACATCAAAACAAGGCCAAGTGACTCAACTATGCATTAAAACAGAGGAACCAGGGTGTAGAAAATTGGCAGGATGTGCTCTGGACGGTTGAGTCAAAATATGAAAAATGTTGTTATTACAGAAGAGATTTTGTTCACTGAAGGGCTGGAGAGCAGTACAATAATGAGTGTCTGTGGGCAATAGTGATGCATAAGCACGGTGGAGGGTCCGGTAAGTTTGGGGCTGCATTTCAGCAAATGGAGGTGGAAATTGGGTCAGAATTATTGGTTCCCTCAATGCTGAGATATAGAGGCAGATACTTATCCATCATGCAATATCATCAGGGAGGAGTTTGATTGGATCCAAATGTTTTCTTCAGCAGAACAACAACCCCAAACGTACAGCCAATGTCATTAAGAATTATCTTCAATGTAAAGAACAAGGAGTCCTGGAAATGATCTGGTCCCAACCAGTGGAGTAACTAGAGTCTGATAGGGCCCCACCTGCATGTTGGTCAGATGTATGGGCCCTTGTAGCGTTCTGGATCCTATAAAGATATATGTGTTCTCTCCCTATGTAGTAATGTCCCCCATCCTGGCTCCTTCTTGTAATAATCTCCCACATGCTGGGCCTTATGCTATAACATTTTCCCCCACCTGTGCCCCTGTCTGGTAATGTCCCCATTCTGGCATCATTTCCTTCATTCTGGTTTAATGTCCCCATCCTGGTATAGTGTCCCCATTCTGATAAAATGTCCCCATTTTGGTATAATGTCTCTAACCTGGTATAATATCCCCCATGATGGTGTAATGCTCCCAATTCTGCTATAATGTCCCCAAAGCTGGTATAATGCCCCACATCCTGGTATAGTATCTCCAGTTCTGGCATAATGTCCCCCATGCTGCTATAATATCCCCCATACTGGTATAATATCATCATTGTGATATAATGTTCCCCATCCTGGTATAACATCATCATTGTGATATAATGTCCCCATTCTGATATAGTGTCACCCCTCCGGGTATGGTGAACCTCATTCTGGTATAGTGGCCCTTATTCTGGTATAATGTCCCCAATTCTGGTATAATTTCCCCATTCTGATATAATGTCCCCATTCTGATTTAATGTCCCCGTTCCTGGTATATTGTCCCCATTCTGATATATTGTCCCCATTCTGATATAGTGTCCTTCATCTTGGTAAAACGTTCCCATACTAGTATAGTGTCCCCATTCTGGTATAATGTCCCCATCCTGGTATAATCACCATCATACTGGTTTAATGTCCCTCGCCCTGGTTTAATGTCCCCCATCCTGGTACAATGCACTCCATTCTGTTACAGTGTCTCACATTCTGGCATAATGACCTAATTCTGATATAATGTCCCCATTCTGGTATAATGTACCGATTCTGGCATAATATCCCCCATCCTGGTATGGTATCTACTGAGCTGCCATCCTGGGGATGGGTTATCAATATCAGATCGGTGGGCTCCGACACGCGGCACTGGCTCTACCCATCAGTTGTTTGCAACGCTCAGATGTAAATAGTTTGAAGATCTGAACATCACTGCTCAATTCACTGTACTGTGGGTCCTGCAAGTCAGCAAATATTCACGTAATAGGAGCTGATCTGCAGCACCAGGTAGCAGCCACTACACAGTGACCAGAGCTGTGATGTTCAGCTCCTCAACAATGTTTACATCAGACCTCTGCCAGAGTTTCAAACAACTGAGTAGTGGAGGTGCCACGTGCCGGACCCCCACAAATCTGATATTAATGAGCTAACCAGGGGATAGGCCATCAATATGTTTGTCCTGGAAATTCCCTTTAAGGCCCACCTGCACATACTATGTATATAATATATATATGGCAAAGAGTGGGAAAGGGTTAATCACAGGCTCATAAAACGGACAAACAACACAAATATTGGTTCTATCTTTTACACATTTGGGGTAGCCCTTAAGAGGGCCGTTGGGTGAAAAAGAGAGAGAGAGAGAAGAGAGAAGGGAGGGAGAGATACCGGGAGATACCAAGAGAGAGAAAAAAAGAGAGACCCAACCAGTGCAAGGCTAAGCCGGGCAGGCGGCAGCGGCTATTTATACCCACTGCTGACCTCTGATTGGTGGAAAATCTGGGTGTGGCTGCTCTCTGATTGGTGGAAAATCTGTGTGTGGCTGCTCTGTGATTGGTCAGCATTATGACCTCACAGTGGCGATGACTCATACCTCCTGGGTGGTTCTTCTGGGTGGCTCTGTTTTCTGACTGGTGGAAATTCTAATCAGCATTATGACCTCACAGTGGCCGCCACTCATGTTTCATGAACTGTTCTATCTGGGTGACCTGAAACATGCTGATCTCTGATTGGTGGAAATTCAAGTCATCTTCATGACATCACAATCAGCATGTTATTACTGCTGAGATGTTCAGTTTTTTCCTAAATTTCCTATGTTTTGTCCTAATTTATTAGCACATATATACCACTCATTCCTACAATCAAAGGATCAGGAAACCACTCTGAAATCAATATCCTACAATTTACCCGAACAGCAAAAAAACAACTATACACAAAATACCAAAAGATATATCAGATTATTAATGAGCAAATAAAAGACACAATCACATAAAAATAATTTTTAGAAAGGTGTAGAAAAAATGCTGTGAAGTAAGAACGCTTCAAATATAGAAATGTTAATAATTTATTTAATCAATTAACAAAATACAAAGTGAATGAACAAACGAAAAATCTAGATCCAATTAATATTTGGTGTGACCAACTTTTCACTTTAAAACAGCATCAATTATTCCAGGTACACCTGCGCAAAGTCAGGGATTTTGTAATAATACAGTCAGGTGTCTGGTCATACACCATAGCAAGACTGAGCAAGAATACACAAGGAAGTTATACTACATCAGCAAGGTCTCTAAGGCACACATTTCAAAGCAGATTGAGGGGTCAAGATGTGTCATTCAAGCACTTATGAAGAAGCACAAGAAATTGTGCAACGTTGAGGTCAGTAGGTGCAGTGGTCGGCCAAGGAAACTTAGTGCAGCAGATGTATGACACATTATGGTTACTTTCCTTCAAAAGCGGAAGATGTCCAGCAGTGCCATCAGCTCAGAACTGGCAGCAACCAGTGGGACTCAGCTTCACTCATCTACTGTTCAGAGAAGACTGGCCAGAAGTTCTCTTCATAGCAGAATTGTGGTGAAAAAGCCATATCTTCCACATCAAAACAAGGCCAAGTGACTCAACTATGCATTAAAACAGAGGAACCAGGGTGTAGAAAATTGGCAGGATGTGCTCTGGACGGTTGAGTCAAAATATGAAAAATGTTATTACAGAAGAGATTTTGTTCACTAAAGGACTGGAGAGCAGTACAATAATGAGTGTCTGTGGGCAATAGTGATCCATAAGCACGGTGGAGGGTCCTGTAAGTTTGGGGCTGCATTTCAGCAAATGGAAGTGGGAATTGGGTTAGAATTATTGGTTCCCTCAATGCTGAGATATAGAGGCAGATACTTATCCATCATGCAATATCATCAGGGAGGTGTCTGATTGGATCCAAATGTTTTCTTCAGCAGAACAACAACCCCAAACGTACAGCCAATGTCATTAAGAATTATCTTCAATGTAAAGAACAAGGAGTCCTGGAAATGATCTGGTCCCACCCAGTGGAGTAACTAGAGTCTGATAGGCCCCCACCTGCATGTTGGTCAGATGTATGGGCCCTTGTAGCGTTCTGGATCCTATAAAGATACAGTATATGTGTTCTCTCCCTATGTAGCAATGTCCCCCATCCTGGCTCCTTCTTGTAATAATCTCCCACATGCTGGGCCTTATGCTATAACATTTTCCCCCACCTGTGCCCCTGTCTGGTAATGTCCCCATTCTGGCATCATTTCCTTCATTCTGGTTTAATATCCCCATCCTGGTATAGTGTCCCCATTCTGATATAATGTCCCAATTTTGGTATAATGTCTCTAACTTGGTATAATATCCCCATGCTGGTGTAATGCTCCCAATTCTGCTATATTGTCCCCAAAGCTGGTATAATGCCCCACATCCTGGTATAGTATCTCCAGTTCTGGCATTATGTCCCCCATGTTGCTATAATATACCCCATACTGGTATAATATCATCGTTGTGATATAATGTCCCCCATCCTGGTATAACCTCGTCATTGTGATATAATGTCCCCATTCTGATATAGTGTCACCCATCCGGGTATGGTGTACCCCATTCTGGTATAGTGTCCCTTATTCTGGTATAATGTCCCCAATTCTGGTATAATTTCCCCATTCTGATATAATGTCCCCATTCTGATTTAATGTCCCCCTTCCTGGTATGTTGTCCCCCTTCCGATATATTGTCCCCATTCTGATATAGTGTCCTTCATCTTGGTAAAATGTCCCCATACTAGAATAGTGTCCCCATTCTGGTATAATGTCCCCATCCTGGTATAATGCCCCCCATCCTGGTTTAATGACCATCATACTGGTTTAATGTCCCTCGCCCTGGTTTAATGTCCCCCATCCTGGTACAATGCACTCCATTCTGTTACAGTGTCTCACATTCTGGCATAATGACCTAATTCTGATACAATGTCCCCATTCTGGTATAATGTACCCATTCTGGCATAATGTCCCCCATCCTGGTATGGTATCTACTGAGCTGCCATCCTGGGGATGGGTTATCAATATCAGATCGGTGGGCTCAGACACGCGGCACTGGCTCTACCCATCACTTGTTTGCAACGCTCAGATGTAAATAGTTTGAAGATCTGAACATCACTGCTCCATTCACTGTACTGTGGGTCCTGCAAGTCATCTAATATTCATGTAATAGGAGCTGATCTGCAGCACCAGGTAGCAGCCACTACACAGTGACCAGAGCTGTGATGTTCAGCTCCACAACAATGTTTACATCTGACCTCTGCCAGAGTTTCAAACAACTGAGTAGTTGAGGTGCCACGTGCCGTACCCCCACAAATCTGATATTAATGAGCTAACCAGGGGATAGGCCATCAATATGTTTGTCCTGGAAATTCCCTTTAAGGCCCACCTGCACATGCTACGTATATAATCTGTGTATATGGCAAAGAGTGGGAAGGGGTTAATCACAGGCTCATAAAACGGACAAACAACACAAATATTGGTTCTATCTTTTACACATTTGGGGTAGCCCTTAAGAGGGCCGTTGGGTCAAAGAGAGAGAGAGAGAGAGAAGAGAGAGGGGAGGGAGAGATACCGGGAGATACCAAGAGAGAGAAAAAAAGAGAGACCCAACCAGTGCAAGGCTAAGCCGGGCAGGCGGCAGCGGCTATTTATACCCACTGCTGATCTCTGATTGGTGGAAAATCTGGGTGTGGCTGCTCTCTGATTGGTGGAAAATCTGGGTGTGGCTGCTCTGTGATTGGTCAGCAATATGACCTCACAGTGGCGATGACTCATACCTCCTGGGTGGTTCTTCTGGGCGGTTCTGTTTTCTGACTGGTGGAAATTCTAATCAGCATTATGACCTCACAGTGGCCGTGACTCATGCTTCATGGACTGTTCTATCTGGGTGACCTGAAACATGCTGATCTCTGATTGGTGGAAATTCAAGTCATCTTCATGACATCACAATCAGCATGTTATTACTGCTGAGATGTTCAGTTTTTTCCTAAATTTCCTATGTTTTGTCCTAATTTATTAGCACATACAGTACAGACCAAAAGTTTGGACACATCTTCTCATTTAATGATTTTTCTGTATTTTCATGACTATGAAAATTGTACATTCACACTGAAGGCATCAAAAGTATGAATTACCACATGTGGAATTAGATACTTAACAGAAAAGTGTGAAACAACTGAACATATGTCTTATATTCTAGGTTCTTCAAAGTAGCCACCTTTTGCTTTGATGACTGTTTTGCACACTCTTGGCCTTCTCTTGATGAGCTTCAAGAGGCAGTCACCGGAAATGGTCTTCCAACAATCTTGAAGGAGTTCCCAGATATGCTTAGCATTTGTTGGCCCTTTTGCCTTCACTCTGCAGTCCAGCTCATCCCAAACCATCTCGATTGGGTTCAGTTCTGGTGACTGTGGAGGCCAGGTCATCTGGCGTATCACCCCATCACTCTCCTTCTTGGTCAAATAGCCCTTACACAGCCTGGAGGTGTGTTTGCGGTAATTGTCCTGTTGAAAAATAAATGATGGTCCAACTAAACGCAAACCGGATGGAATAGCATGCTGCTGCAAGATGATGTGGTAGCCATGCTGGTTCAGTATGCCTTCAATTTTTAATAAATACCCAACAGTGTCACCAGCAAAGCACCCCCACACCATCACACCTCCTCCTCCATGCTTCAAGGTGGGAACCAGGCATGTAGAGTCCATCCGTTCATTTTTTCTGCGTCGCACAAAGACACGGTGGTTGCAACTAAAGATCTCAAATTTGTATTCGTCAGACCAAAGCACAGATTTCCACTGGTCTAATGTCCATTCCTTGTGTTCTTTAGCCCAAACAAGTCTCTTCTGCTTGTTGCCTGTCCTTAGCAGTGGTTTCCTAGCAGCTATTTTACCATGAAGGCCTGCTGCACTAAGTCTCCTCTTAACAGTTGTTGAAGAGATGTGTCTGCTGCTAGAACTCTGTGTGGCGTTGAATTGGTCTCTCATCTGAGCTGCTGTTAACCTGCGATTTCTGAGGCTGGTGACACGGATAAACTTATCCTCAGAAGCAGAGATGACACTTGGTCTTCCTTTTCTGGTGCGGTCCTCATGTGAGCCAGTTTCTTTGTAGCGCTTGATGGTTTTTGCAACTGAACTTGGGGACACATTCAAAGTTTTCCCAATTTTTCGCACTGACTGACCTTTATTTCTTAAAGTAAAGATGGCCACTCATTTTTCTTTACTTAGCTGCTTTTTTCTTGCCATAATACAAATTCTAACAGTCTATTCAGTAGGACTATCAGCTGTGTATCCACCAGACTTCTGCACAACACAACTGATGGTCCCAACCCCATTTATAAGGCAAGAAATCCCACTTATTAAACCTGACAGGGCACACCTGTGAAGTGAAAACCATTTCTGGTGTCTACCTCTTGAAGCTCATCAAGAGAATGCCAAGAGTGTGCAAAGCAGTCATCAAAGCAAAGGGTGGCTACTTTGAAGAACCTAGAATATAAGACATATTTTCAGTTGTTTCACACTTTTTTGTTATGTATATAATTCCACATGTGTTAATTCATAGTTTTGATGCCTTCAGTGTGAATGTACAATTTTCATACTCATGAAAATACAGAAAAATCTTTAAATGAGAAGGTGTGTCCAAACTTTTGGTCTGTACTGTATATACCACTCATTCCTACAATCAAAGGATCAGGAAACCACTCTGAAATCAATATCCTACAATTTGCCCCAACAGCAAAAAAACAACTATACACAAAATACCAAAAGATATATCAGATTATTAATGAGCAAATAAAAGACACTATCACATAAAAATAATTTTTAGAAAGGTGTAGAAAAAATGCTGTAAAGTAAGAACGCTTCAAAAATAGAAATGTTAATGATTTATTTAATCAATTAACAAAATACAAAGTGAATGAACAAACGAAAAATCTAGATCCAATTAATATTTGGTGTGACCAACTTTTCACTTTAAAACAGCATCAATTATTCCAGGTACACCTGCGCAAAGTCAGGGATTTTGTAATAATACAGTCAGGTGTCTGGTCATACACCATGGCAAGACTGAGCAAGAATACACAAGGAAGTTATACTACATCAGCAAGGTCTCTAAGGCACAAATTTCAAAGCAGATTGAGGGTTCAAGATGTGTCATTCAAGCACTTATGAAGAAGCACAAGAAATTGTGCAACGTTGAGGTCAGTAGATGCAGTGGTCGGCCATGGAAACTTAGTGCAGCAGATGTATGACACATTATGGTTACTTTCTGTAGCGCCGGCGTCCCTGCCCTCTGCTAGGCAGGGACGCTGTTCCCCTCACCTCTCTGCTCCGTGCCCGGCGTCCTCCTCCCGCTCTGCTGGCAGTGCGCGCTCCTTCCCGGCCACTGTGCTTAGGGGGCGCGCGCGCGCTCTCCCTCCCTCTTAAAGGGGCCGCGCGCGCCGTCCTAAGGAGTCCCCGGCCAATGGCCGGAGGACTTCACCATATATTAGGCACCTCCTCCAAAATGGAGGTGCCCGAGCAATGTTGTTGCACTGTTCACTACTCTGCTTCAGCCCTCAGGTCCCGTTGCCAGTTACCTGCCAGATACCTGCCAGATTCCTGCCAGCTTGCTGTCTTATTCCTGCCTGATATTCTGCTACCTGCCTGCTAGTCTGAGGTCCGACGGTCTGCCTTACTACTCCTGTCAGTCTGTCTAAGGACCAGCTTGCCCGCTCACCTGGGAGCGCACATCAACTACCTGCCTGCTTGCCTGAGGTCCGACGGTCTGCCTTCCAACTCTTGTCAGTCTGTCTATGGACCAGCTTGCCCGCTCACCTGGGAGCGCACATCTGCTACCTGCCTGCTAGCCTACCTGGAGGCTCTGCCGTCACGTGCTGTGACCACCTGCCTGTCCAGTGACTCCTGCCCGCTCACCTGGGAGCGCTCATCTGCTGCCTGTCTGCTAGCCTACCTGGAGGCTCTGCCGTCACGTGCTGTGACCACCCGCCTGTCCAGAGACTTCTGCCCGCTCACCTGGGAGCGCTCATCTGCCGCCTGTCTGTTGGTCTTCCTGGAGGCTCCGCCGTCACATGCTGTGACCACCCGTTTATCCAGAGACTCTCGCCTGCTCACCTGGGAGCTCACATCTACCATCAGCCGCCACAGGTCGTACCAACCCTTTACCCAGAGACTGCCCCGGTCACTTGCCGTGACCATCTGCCCGTTCACCCAGAGACTGCCCCGGTCACTTGCCGTGACCATCTGCCCGTTCACCCAGAGACTGCCCCGGTCACTTGCCGTGACCATCTGCCCGTTCATCCAGAGACTGCCCCGGTCACTTGCCGTGACCTCCTGCCCGTTCTTCTAGAGACTGTCCCGGTCACCTGCTGTGACTGCCTGCCTGGTCGCCACCCGCTCCCTTACAAGGACCGCCCCCTTGTATAGTAGCTCAGAGGTTCCGCCTCCCAGACCCGTTACAGTTTGCTCGGGCCATGGAACCCGGTGGCACCCAAGCTCCCTCGCTCTCGGACCTGTGTCATGAACTGTCCCGTCAGAGGTCCCAACTGGAGTCCATCCTGGGTCACCTGCAGAATGTCAATTCTCGCCTGGACACTCTGACTGCTCCGCCAGCAACCTCCGCCAGTGCCATGACTCGCAATCCGGCAGCTCCGCTGTCCACTAATACCATGGTATCCTACCCCGGACCCCGGCTTTCTGCACCTCCTCGCTTCGGAGGCGACTCCGCCCAGGCTCGGGGCTTCATAAATCAGTGCACCCTGCAATTTGAACTCCTGTCCCACCAGTTTAACTCCGACCGGGCCAAAATTGCCTTCATCATGTCCCATCTCACCGGGGAGGCCCTGGCCTGGCTAAATCCTCTATGGGAGAGAGGAGACCCCCTGGTGTCCGACTTGCCTGCCTTTCTCATGGCTTTCCGGAAAGTCTTCGACGAACCCGGACGGAAGACCTCATCCGCATCATCACTGCTACGCCTCCGTCAGGGAAGTCTCACCGTGGGCCAATATGCCATACGGTTCCGTACCCTTGCCTCGGAGCTGGCCTGGGATAACGACGCTCTGGTATCCGTCTTCTGGGAGGGTCTGTCCGGCCGTATTAAAGATGAACTTGCCGGTCGGGACATTCCTACCACTCTCGATGACCTAATAACTCTTGCCACCCGGATTGACCTACGGTTCCAGGAGCGTGCCAAAGAGGTCACCCGTGAGAGGAGGTTTCCACGTCTAGCTCCTGCTTTTCAGAAATCCGTCTCTCCCCAGGTACACTCTCCTGAGCCTATGCAGGTCGACCAGACCAAGATGGTCAAAACCCGTCAGGACTTACGCCGTGCCCAGGGGAGCTGCTTCTACTGTGGCAGTAAGGAGCACCGGATCCGTGCCTGCCCGGAGAGGTCGGGAAACGCCTGTGTCTAGGTTCGCTCAGAGAGGTCGACCTAGACAAGAATAAATCCTCTCCATCTCTGCTGCTGTCAGTCTCAATTGTCTGCGGGGAGAACCGTTATTTCGAACTAGCCCAACTTGACTCTGGAGCAGCCGGGAATCTTATTTCACAGTCCCTGGTAGAGAAATACCGCATCCCCACCAAACCTCTGGCTGTACCCTTGTCTGTTGCTGCCGTGGATGGGGGTCTCTTACCACGTCCCATCCAACTCATCACCGAATCCATTACTCTGCAGGTGGGAATGCTGCATTCTGAGAGTATCTCCTTTCATGTTCTGCCTGGACTCTCTCACGCCCTCTTGCTAGGTCTACCTTGGCTCCAGAGACATGCACCCGTGCTTGACTGGCAGACCGGAGAAGTCCTTCGCTGGGGACAGGACTGCCATAAGACCTGTCTGGTTCCCGTCCATCCCGTCCGTCCTTCTCCTACCCCAGCTAATCTACCTGGACTTCCGATTCCCTATTGGTCTTATGTGACCTCCTGCCCGTTCTTCTAGAGACTGTCCCGGTCACCTGCTGTGACTGCCTGCCTGGTCGACACCCGCTCCCTTACAAGGACCGCCCCCTTGTATAGTAGCTCAGAGGTTCCGCCTCCCAGACCCGTTACACTTTCCTTCAAAAGCGGAAGATGTCCAGCAGTGCCATCAGCTCAGAACTGGCAGCAACCAGTGGGACTCAGCTTCACTCATCTACTGTTCAGAGAAGACTGGCCAGAAGTTCTCTTCATAGCAGAATTGTGGTGAAAAAGCCATATCTTCCACATCAAAACAAGGCCAAGTGACTCAACTATGCATTAAAACAGAGGAACCAGGGTGTAGAAAATTGGCAGGATGTACTCTGGTCGGTTGAGTCAAAATATGAAAAATGTTGTTATTACAGAAGAGATTTTGTTCACTAAAGGGCTGGAGAGCAGTACAATAATGAGTGTCTGTGGGCAATAGTGATCCATAAGCACGGTGGAGGGTCCTGTAAGTTTGGGGCTGCATTTCAGCAAATGGAAGTGGGAATTGGGTTAGAATTATTGGTTCCCTCAATGCTGAGATATAGAGGCAGATACTTATCCATCATGCAATACCATCAGGGAGGTGTCTGATTGGATCCAAATGTTTTCTTCAGCAGAACAACAACCCCAAACGTACAGCCAATGTCATTAAGAATTATCTTCAATGTAAAGAACAAGGAGTCCTGGAAATGATATGGTCCCACCCAGTGGAGTAACTAGAGTCTGATAGGCCCCCACCTGCATGTTGGTCAGATGTATGGGCCCTTGTAGCGTTCTGGATCCTATAAAGATACAGTATATGTGTTCTCTCCCTATGTAGCAATGTCCCCCATCCTGGCTCCTTCTTGTAATAATCTCCCACATGCTGGGCCTTATGCTATAACATTTTCCCCCACCTGTGCCCCTGTCTGGTAATGTCCCCATTCTGGCATCATTTCCTTCATTCTGGTTAAATGTCCCCATCCTGGTATAGTGTCCCCATTCTGATATAATGTCCCCATTTTGGTATAATGTCTCTAACCTGGTATAAAATCCCCATGCTGGTGTAATGCTCCCAATTCTGCTATAATGTCCCCAAAGCTGGTATAATGCCCCACATCCTGGTATAGTATCTCCAGTTCTGGCATAATGTCCCCCATGTTGCTATAATATACCCCATACTGGTATAATATCATCATTGTGATATAATGTTCCCCATCCTGGTATAACATCATCATTGTGATATAATGTCCCCATTCTGATATAGTGTCACCCATCCGGGTATGGTGTACCCCATTCTGGTATAGTGTCCCTTATTCAGGTATAATGTCCCCAATTCTGGTATAATTTCCCCATTCTGATATAATGTCCCCATTCTGATTTAATGTCCCCCTTCCTGGTATGTTATCCCCCTTCCGATATATTGTCCCCATTCTGATATAGTGTCCTTCATCTTGGTAAAATGTTCCCATACTAGAATAGTGTCCCCATTCTGGTATAATGTCCCCATCCTGGTATAATGTCCCCCCATCCTGGTTTAATGACCATCATACTGGTTTAATGTCCCTCGCCCTGATTTAATGTCCCCCATCCTGGTACAATGCACTCCATTCTGTTACAGTGTCTCACATTCTGGCATAATGACCTAATTCTGATACAATGTCCCCATTCTGGTATAATGTACCCATTCTGGCATAATGTCCCCCATCCTGGTATGGTATCTACTGAGCTGCCATCCTGGGGATGGGTTATCAATATCAGATCGGTGGGCTCCGACACGCGGCACTGGCTCTACCCATCACTTGTTTGCAACGCTCAGATGTAAATAGTTTGAAGATCTGAACATCACTGCTCCATTCACTGTACTGTGGGTCCTGCAAGTCAGCTAATATTCATGTAATAGGAGCTGATCTGCAGCACCAGGTAGCAGCCACTACACAGTGACCAGAGCTGTGATGTTCAGCTCCACAACAATGTTTACATCTGACCTCTGCCAGAGTTTCAAACAACTGAGTAGTTGAGGTGCCACGTGCCGGACCCCCACAAATCTGATATTAATGAGCTAACCAGGGGATAGGTCATCAATATGTTTGTCCTGGAAATTCCATTTAAGGCCCACCTGCACATGCTACGTATATAATATATATATATATGGCAAAGAGTGGGAAGGGGTTAATCACAGGCTCATAAAACGGACAAACAACACAAATATTGGTTCTATCTTTTACACATTTGGGGTAGCCCTTAAGAGGGCCGTTGGGTCAAAGAGAGAGAGAGAGAAGAGAGAGGGGAGGGAGAGATACCGGGAGATACCAAGAGAGAGAAAAAAAGAGAGACCCAACCAGTGCAAGGCTAAGCCGGGCAGGTGGTAGCGGCTATTTATACCCACTGCTGATCTCTGATTGGTGGAAAATCTGGGTGTGGCTGCTCTCTGATTGGTGGAAAATCTGGGTGTGGCTGCTCTGTGATTGGTCAGCATTATGACCTCACAGTGGCGATGACTCATACCTCCTGGGTGGTTCTTCTGGGCGGTTCTGTTTTCTGACTGGTGGAAATTCTAATCAGCATTATGACCTCACAGTGGCCGTGACTCATGTTTCATGGACTGTTCTATCTGGGTGACCTGAAACATGCTGATCTCTGATTGGTGGAAATTCAAGTCATCTTCATGACATCACAATCAGCATGTTATTACTGCTGAGATGTTCAGTTTTTTCCTAAATTTCCTATGTTTTGTCCTAATTTATTAGCACATATATACCACTCATTCCTACAATCAAAGGATCAGGAAACCACTCTGAAATCAATATCCTACAATTTACCCCAACAGCAAAAAAACAACTATACACAAAATACCAAAAGATATATCAGATTATTAATGAGCAAATAAAAGACACTATCACATAAAAATAATTTTTAGAAAGGTGCAGAAAAAATGCTGTAAAGTAAGAACGCTTCAAAAATAGAAATGTTAATGATTTATTTAATCAATTAACAAAATACAAAGTGAATGAACAAACGAAAAATCTAGATCCAATTAATATTTGGTGTGACCAACTTTTCACTTTAAAACAGCATCAATTATTCCAGGTACACCTGCGCAAAGTCAGGGATTTTGTAATAATACAGTCAGGTGTCTGGTCATACACCATGGCAAGACTGAGCAAGAATACACAAGGAAGTTATACTACCTCAGCAAGGTCTCTAAGGCACAAATGTCAATGCAGATTGAGGGTTCAAGATGTGTCATTCAAGCACTTATGAAGAAGCACAAGAAAATGTGCAACGTTGAGGTCAGTAGATGCAGTGGTCGGCCAATGAAACTTAGTGCAGCAGATGTATGACACATTATGGTTACTTTCCTTCAAAAGCGGAAGATGTCCAACAGTTCCATCAGCTCAGAACTGGCAGCAACCAGTGGGACTCAGCTTCACTCATCTACTGTTCAGAGAAGACTGGCCAGAAGTTCTCTTCATAGCAGAATTGTGGTGAAAAAGCCATATCTTCCACATCAAAACAAGGCCAAGTGACTCAACTATACATTGAAACAGAGGAACCAGGGTGTAGAAAATTGGCAGGATGTGCTCTGGACGGTTGAGTCCAAATATGAAAAATGTTGTTATTACAGAAAAGATTTTGTTCACTAAAGGGCTGGAGAGCAGTACAATAATGAGTGTCTGTGGGCAATAGTGATCCATAAGCACGGTGGAGGGTCCTGTAAGTTTGGGGCTGCATTTCAGCAAATGGAAGTGGGAATTGGGTTAGAATTATTGGTTCCCTCAATGCTGAGATATAGAGGCAGATACTTATCCATCATGCAATATCATCAGGGAGGTGTCTGATTGGATCCAAATGTTTTCTTCAGCAGAACAACAACCCCAAACGTACAGCAAATGTCATTAAGAATTATCTTCAATGTAAAGAACAAGGAGTCCTGGAAATGATATGGTCCCACCCAGTGGAGTAATTGGAGTCTCATAGGCCCCCACCTGCATGTTGTTCAGATGTATGGGCCCTTGTAGCGTTCTGGATCCTATAAAGATACAGTATATGTGTTCTCTCCCTATGTAGCAATGTCCCCCATCCTGGCTCCTTCTTGTAATAATCTCCCACATGCTGGGCCTTATGCTATAACATTTTCCCCCACCTGTGCCCCTGTCTGGTAATGTCCCCATTCTGGCATCATTTCCTTCATTCTGGTTTAATGTCCCCATCCTGGTATAGTGTCCCCATTCTGATATAATGTCCCCATTTTGGTATAATGTCTCTAACCTGGTATAATATCCCCATGCTGGTGTAATGCTCCCAATTCTGCTATAATGTCCCCAAAGCTGGTATAATGCCCCACAACCTGGTATAGTATCTCCAGTTCTGGCATTATGTCCACCATGTTGCTATAATATACCCCATACTGGTATAATATCATCCTTGTGATATAATGTCCCCCATCCTGGTATAACATCATCATTGTGATATAATGTCCCCATTCTGATATAGTGTCACCCATCCGGGTATGGTGTACCCCATTCTGGTATAGTGTCCCTTATTCTGGTATAATTTCCCCAATTCTGGTATAATTTCCTCATTCTGATATAATGTCCCCATTCTGATTTAAAGTCCCCCTTCCTGGTATGTTGTCCCCCTTCCGATATATTGTCCCCATTCTGATATAGTGTCCTTCATCTTGGTAAAATGTCCCCATACTAGAATAGTGTCCCCATTCTGGTATAATGTCCCCATCCTGGTATAATGCCCCCCATCCTGGTTTAATGACCATCATACTGGTTTAATGTCCCTCGCCCTGGTTTAATGTCCCCCATCCTGGTACAATGCACTCCATTCTGTTACAGTGTCTCACATTCTGGCATAATTACCTAATTCTGATACAATGTCCCCATTCTGGTATAATGTACCCATTCTGGCATAATATCCCCATCCTGGTATGGTATCTACTGAGCTGCCATCCTGGGGATGGGTTATCAATATCAGATCGGTGGGCTCCGACACGCGGCACTGGCTCTACCCCTCACTTGTTTGCAACGCTCAGATGTAAATAGTTTGAAGATCTGAACATCACTGCTCCATTCACTGTACTGTGGGTCCTGCAAGTCAGCTAATATTCATGTAATAGGAGCTGATCTGCAGCACCAGGTAGCAGCCACTACACAGTGACCAGAGCTGTGATGTTGAGCTCCACAACAATGTTTACATCTGACCTCTGCCAGAGTTTCAAACAACTGAGTAGTTGAGGTGCCACGTGCCGGACCCCCACAAATCTGATATTAATGAGCTAACCAGGGGATAGGCCATCAATATGTTTGTCCTGGAAATTCCATTTAAGGCCCACCTGCACATATTACGTATATAATATATATATATGGCAAAGAGTGGGAAGGGGTTAATCACAGGCTCATAAAACGGACAAACAACACAAATATTGGTTCTATTTTTTACACATTTGGGGTAGCCCTTAAGTGGGCCGTTGGGTCAAAGAGAGAAAGAGAAGAGAGAGGGGAGGGAGAGATACCGGGAGATAACAAGAGAGAGAAAAAAAGAGAGACCCAACCAGTGCAAGGCTAAGCCGGGCAGGTGGTAGCAGCTATTTATACCCACTGCTGATATCTGATTGGTGGAAAATCTGGGTGTGGCTGCTCTCTGATTGGTGGAAAATCTGGGTGTGGCTGCTCTGTGATTGGTCAGCATTATGACCTCACAGTGGCGATGACTCATACCTCCTGGTTGGTTCTTCTGGGCGGTTCTGTTTTCTGACTGGTGGAAATTCTAATCAGCATTATGACCTCACAGTGGCCGTGACTCATGTTTCATGGACTGTTCTATCTGGGTGACCTGAAACATGCTGATCTCTGATTGGTGGAAATTCAAGTCATCTTCATGACATCACAATCAGCATGTTATTACTGCTGAGATGTTCAGTTTTTTCCTAAATTTCCTATGTTTTGTCCTAATTTATTAGCACATATATACCACTCATTCCTACAATAAAAGGATCAGGAAACCACTCTGAAATCAATATCCTACAATTTACCCCAACAACAAAAAAACAACTATACACAAAATACCAAAAGATATATCAGATTATTAATGAGCAAATAAAAGACACTATCACATAAAAATAATTTTCAGAAAGGTGTAGAAAAAATGCTGTAAAGTAAGAACGCTTCAAAAATAGAAATGTTAATGATTTATTTAATCAATTAACAAAATACAAAGTGAATGAACAAACGAAAAATCTAGATCCAATTAATATTTGGTGTGACCAATTTTTCACTTTAAAACAGCATCAATTATTCCAGGTACACCTGCGCAAAGTCAGGGATTTTGTAATAATACAGTCAGGTGTCTGGTCATATACCATGGCAAGACTGAGCAAGAATACACAAGGAAGTTATACTACATCAGCAAGGTCTCTAAGGCACAAATTTCAAAGCAGATTGAGGGTTCAAGATGTGTCATTCGAGCACTTATGAAGAAGCACAAGAAATTGTGCAACGTTGAGGTCAGTAGATGCAGTGGTCGGCCAAGGAAACTTAGTGCAGCAGATGTATGACACATTATGGTTACTTTCCTTCAAAAGCGGAAGATGTCCAGCAGTGCCATCAGCTCAGAACTGGCAGCAACCAGTGGGACTCAGCTTCACTCATCTACTGTTCAGAGAAGACTGGCCAGAAGTTCTCTTCATAGCAGAATTGTGGTGAAAAAGCCATATCTTCCACATCAAAACAAGGCCAAATGACTCAACTATGCATTAAAACAGAGGAAACAGGGTGTAGAAAATTGGCAGGATGTGCTCTGGACGGTTGAGTCAAAATATGAAAAATGTTGTTATTACAGTGGAGATTTTGTTCACTAAAGGGCTGGAGAGCAGTACAATAATGAGTGTCTGTGGGCAATAGTGATCCATAAGCACGGTGGAGGGTCCTGTAAGTTTGGGGCTGCATTTCAGCAAATGGAAGTGGGAATTGGGTTAGAATTATTGGTTCCCTCAATGCTGAGATATAGAGGCAGATACTTATCCATCATGCAGTATCATCAGGGAGGTGTCTGATTGGATCCAAATGGTTTCTTCAGCAGAGCAACAACCCCAAACGTACAGCCAATGTCATTAAGAATTATCTTCAATGTAAAGAACAAGGAGTCCTGGAAATGATATGGTCCCACCCAGTGGAGTAATTTGAGTCTCATAGGCCCCAACCTGCATGTTGGTCAGATGTATGGGCCCTTGTAGCGTTCTGGATCCTATAAAGATATATGTGTTCTCTCCCTATGTAGCAATGTCCCCCATCCTGGCTCCTTCTTGTAATAATCTCCCACATGCTGGGCCTTATGCTATAACATTTTCCCCCACCTGTGCCCCTGTCTGGTAATGTCCCCATTCTGGCATCATTTCCTTCATTCTGATTTAATGTCCCCATCCTGATATAGTGTCCCCATTCTGTATAATGTCCCCATTTTGGTATAATGTCTCTAACCTGGTATAATATCCCCATGCTGGTGTAATGCTCCCAATTCTGCTATCATGTCCCCAAAGCTGGTATAATGCCCCACATCCTGGTATAGTATCTCCAGTTCTGGCATTATGCCCCTCATGTTGCTATAATATACCCCATACTGGTATAATATCATCGTTGTGATATAATGTCCCCTATCCTGGTATAACATCATCATTGTCATATAATGTCCCCATTCTGATATAGTGTCACCCATCCGGGTATGGTGTACCCCATTCTGGTATAGTGTCCCTTATTCTGGTATAATGTCCCCAATTGTGGTATAATTTCCCCATTCTGATATAATGTCCCCATTCTGATTTAATGTCCCCCTTCCTGGTATGTTGTCCCAATTCAGATATATTGTCCCCATTCTGATATAGTGTCCTTCATCTTGGTAAAATGTCCCCATACTAGAATAGTGTCCCCATTCTGGTATAATGTCCCCATCCTGGTATAATGCCCCCCCATCCTGGTTTAATGACCATCATATTGGTTTAATGTCCCTCGCCCTGGTTTAATGTCCCCCATCCTGGTACAATGCACTCCATTCTGTTACAGTGTCTCACATTCTGGCATAATGACCTAATTCTGATACAATGTCCCCATTCTGGTATAATGTACCCATTCTGGCATAATGTCCCCCATCCTGGTATGGTATCTACTGAGCTGCCATCCTGGGGATGGGTTATCAATATCAGATCGGTGGGCTCCGGCACGCGGCACTGGCTCTACCCATCACTTGTTTGCAACGCTCAGATGTAAATAGTTTGAAGATCTGAACATCACTGCTCCATTCACTGTACTGTGGGTCCTGCAAGTCAGCTAATATTCATGTAATAGGAGCTGATCTGCAGCACCAGGTAGCAGCCACTACACAGTGACCAGAGCTGTGATGTTCAGCTCCACAACAATGTTTACATCTGACCTCTGCCAGAGTTTCAAACAACTGAGTAGTTGAGGTGCCACGTGCCGGACCCCCACAAATCTGATATTAATGAGCTAACCAGGGGATAGGCCATCAATATGTTTGTCCTGGAAATTCCGTTTAAGGCCCACCTGCACATACTACGTATATAATATATATATATGGCAAAGAGTGGGAAGGGGTTAATCACAGGCTCATAAAACGGACAAACAACACAAATATTGGTTCTATCTTTTACACATTTGGGGTAGCCCTTAAGAGGGCCGTTGGGTCAAAGAGAGAGAGAGAGAGAAGAGAGAGGGAGAGATACCGGGAGATACCAAGAGAGAGAAAAAAAGAGAGACCCAACCAGTGCAAGGCTAAGCCGGGCAGGTGGTAGCGGCTATTTATACCCACTGCTGATCTCTGATTGGTGGAAAATCTGGGTATGGCTGCTCTCTGATTGGTGGAAAATCTGTGTGTGGCTGCTCTGTGATTGGTCAGCATTATGACCTCACAGTGGCGATGACTCATACCTCCTGGGTGGTTCTTCTAGGCGGTTCTGTTTTCTGACTGGTGGAAATTCTAATCAGCATTATGACCTCACATTGGCCGTGACTCATGTTTTATGGACTGTTCTATCTGGGTGACCTGAAACATGCTGATCTCTGATTGGTGGAAATTCAAGTCATCTTCATGACATCACAATCAGCATGTTATTACTGCTGAGATGTTCAGTTTTTTCCTAAATTTCCTATGTTTTGTCCTAATTTATTAGCACATATATACCACTCATTCCTACAATCAAAGGATCAGGAAACCACTCTGAAATCAATATCCTACAATTTACCCCAACAGCAAAAAACAACTATACACAAAATACCAAAAGATATATCAGATTATTAATGAGCAAATAAAAGACACTATCACATAAAAATAATTTTTAGAAAGGTGTAGAAAAAATGCTGTAAAGTAAGAACGCTTCAAAAATAGAAATGTTAATGATTTATTTAATCAATTAACAAAATACAAAGTGAATGAACAAACGAAAAATCTAGATCCAATTAATATTTGGTGTGACCAACTTTTCACTTTAAAACAGCATCAATTATTCCAGGTACACCTGCGCAAAGTCAGGGATTTTGTAATAATACAGTCAGGTGTCTGGTCATACACCATGGCAAGACTGAGCAAGAATACACAAGGAAGTTATACTACATCAGCAAGGTCTCTAAGGCACAAATTTCAAAGCAGATTGAGGGATCAAGATGTATCATTCAAGCACTTATGAAGAAGCACAAGAAATTGTGCAACGTTGAGGTCAGTAGATGCAGTGGTCGGCCAAGGAAACTTAGTGCAGCAGATGTATGACACATTATGGTTACTTTCCTTCAAAAGCAGAAGATGTCCAGCAGTGCCATCAGCTCAGAACTGGCAGCAACCAGTGGGACTCAGCTTCACTCATCTACTGTTCAGAGAAGACTGGCCAGAAGTTCTCTTCATAGCAGAATTGTGGTGAAAAAGCCATATGTTCCACATCAAAACAAGGCCAAGTGACTCAACTATGCATTAACACAGAGGAACCAGGGTGTAGAAAATTGGCAGGATGTGCTCTGGACGGTTGAGTCAAAATATGAAAAATGTTGTTATTACAGAAGAGATTTTGTTCACTAAAGGGCTGGAGAGCAGTACAATAATGAGTGTCTGTGGGCAATAGTGATCCATAAGCACGGTGGAGGGTCCTGTAAGTTTGGGGCTGCATTTCAGCAAATGGAAGTGGGAATTGGGTTAGAATTATTGGTTCCCTCAATGCTGAGATATAGAGGCAGATACTTATCCATCATGCAATATCATCAGGGAGGTGTCTGATTGGATCCAAATGGTTTCTTCAGCAGAACAACAACCCCAAACGTACAGCAAATGTCATTAAGAATTACCTTCAATGTAAAGAACAAGGAGTCCTGGAAATGATCTGGTCCCACCCAGTGGAGTAACTAGAGTCTGATAGGCCCCCACCTGCATGTTGGTCAGATGTATGGGCCCTTGTAGCGTTCTGGATCCTATAAAGATACAGTATATGTGTTCTCTCCCTATGTAGCAATGTCCCCCATCCTGGCTCCTTCTTGTAATAATCTCCCACATGCTGGGCCTTATGCTATAACATTTTCCCCCACCTGTGCCCCTGTCTGTTAATGTCCCCATTCTGGCTTCATTAACTTCATTCTGGTTTAATGTCCCCATCCTGGTATAGTGTCCCCATTCTGATATAATGTCCCCATTTTGGCATAATGCCTCTAACCTGGTATAATATCCCCATGCTGGTGTAATGCTCCCAATTCTGCTATAATGTCCCCAAAGCTGGTATAATGCCCCACATCTTGGTATAGTATCTCCAGTTCTGGCATTATGTCCCCCATGTTGCTATAATATACCCCATACTGGTATAATATCATGGTTGTGATATAATGTCCCCCATCCTGGTATAACATCATCATTGTGATATAATGTCCCCATTCTGATATAGTGTCACCCATCCGGGTATGGTGTACCCCATTCTGGTATAGTATCCCTTATTCTGGTATAATGTCCCCAATTCTGGTATAATTTCCCCATTCTGATATAAGGTCCCCATTCTGATTTAATGTCCCCCTTCCTGGTATGTTGTCCCCCTTCCGATATATTGTCCCCATTCTGATATAGTGTCCTTCATCTTGGTAAAATGTCCCCATACTAGAATAGTGTCCCCATTCTGGTATAATGTCCCCATCCTGGTATAATGCCCCCCATCCTGGTTTAATGACCATCATACTGGTTTAATGTCTCTCGCCCTGGTTTAATGTCCCCCATCCTGGTACGATGCACTCCATTCTGTTAGTGTCTCAGATTCTGGCATAATGACCTAATTCTGATACAATGTCCCCATTCTGGTATAATGTACCCATTCTGGCATAATGTCCCCCATCCTGGTATGGTATCTACTGAGCTGCCATCCTGGGGATGGGTTATCAATATCAGATCGGTGGGCTCCGACACGCGGCACTGGCTCTACCCATCACTTGTTTGCAACGCTCAGATGTAAATAGTTTGAAGATCTGAACATCACTGCTCCATTCAGTGTACTGTGGGTCCTGCAAGTCAGCTAATATTCATGTAATAGGGGCTGATCTGCAGCACCAGGTAGCAGCCACTACACAGTGACCAGAGCTGTGATGTTCAGCTCCACAACAATGTTTACGTCTGACCTCTGCCAGAGTTTCAAACAACTGAGTAGTTGAGGTGCCACGTGCCGGACCCCCACAAATCTGATATTAATGAGCTAACCAGGGGATAGGCCATCAATATGTTTGTCCTGGAAATTCCGTTTAAGGCCGACCTGCAAATACTACGTATATAATATATATATATGGCAAAGAGTGAGAAGGGGTTAATCACAGGCTCATAAAACGGACAAACAACACAAATATTGGTTCTATCTTTTACACATATGGGGTAGCCCTTAAGAGGGCCGTTGGGTCAAAGAGAGAGAGAGAGAAGAGAGAGGGGAGGGAGAGATACCGGGAGATAACAAGAGAGAGAAAAAAAGAGAGACCCAACCAGTGCAAGGCTAAGTCGGGCAGGTGGTAGCGGCTATTTATACCCACTGCTGATCTCTGATTGGTGGAAAATCTGGGTGTGGCTGCTCTCTGATTGGTGGAAAATCTGGGTGTGGCTGCTCTCTGATTGGTCAGCATTATGACCTCACAGTGGCGATGACTCATACCTCCTGGGTGGTTCTTCTGGGCGGTTCTGTTTTCTGACTGGTGGAAATTCTAATCAGCATTATGACCTCACAGTGGCCGTGACTCAGGTTTCATGGACTGTTCTATCTGGGTGACCTGAAACATGCTGATCTCTGATTGGTGGAAATTCAAGTCATCTTCATGACATCACAATCAGCATGTTATTACTGCTGAGATGTTCAGTTTTTTCCTAAATTTCCTATGTTTTGTCCTAATTTATTACCACATATATACCACTCATTCCTACAATCAAAGGATCAGGAAACCACTCTGAAATCAATATCCTACAATTTACCCCAACAGCAAAAAAACAACTATACACAAAATACCAAAAGATATATCAGATTATTAATGAGCAAATAAAAGACACAATCACATAAAAATAATTTTTAGAAAGGTGTAGAAAAAATGCTGTAAAGTAAGAACGCTTCAAAAGTAGAAATGTTAATGATTTATTTAATCAATTAACAAAATACAAAGTGAATGAACAAACGAAAAATCTAGATCCAACTAATATTTGGTGTGACCAACTTTTCACTTTAAAACAGCATCAATTATTCCAGGTACACCTGCGCAAAGTCAGGGATTTTGTAATAATACAGTCAGGTGTCTGGTCATACACCATGGCAAGACTGAGCAAGAATACACAAGGAAGTTATACTACATCAGCAAGGTCTCTAAGGCACAAATTTCACAGCAGATTGAGGGTTCAAGATGTGTCATTCAAGCACTTATGAAGAAGCACAAGAAATTGTGCAACGTTGAGGTCAGTAGATGCAGTGGTCGGCCAAGGAAACTTAGTGCAGCAGATGTATGACACATTATGGTTACTTTCCTTCAAAAGCGGAAGATGTCCAGCAGTGCCATCAGCTCAGAACTGGCAGCAACCAGTGGGACTCAGCTTCACTCATCTACTGTTCAGAGAAGACTGGCCAGAAGTTCTCTTCATAGCAGAATTGTGGTGAAAAATGTAACGGGTCTGGGAGGTGGAACCTCTGTGCAACTATACAAGGGGGCAGTCCATGTAAGGAAGCGGGTGGCTCCCAGGGAAGACGGGCAGGTAGTCACGGCAAGTGACAGGGACAGTCTCTGGGTAGAGGGGCAGGTAGTCACGGCAAGTGACAGGGACAGTCTCTGGGTAAAAGGACGGGTACTCACGGCAAGTGACAGGGACAGTCTCTGGGTAGAAGGACAGCAGGCAGGTGGCTGGTGAGCGCTCCCAGGTGAGCGGGCGAGAGTCCCTGGACGGGCAGGTGGTCACGGCAAGTGACGGCAGAGCCTCCAGGTAGGCTAGCAGACAGGTAGCAGGTGAGCGCTCCCAGGTGAGCAGGCGAGAGTCTCTGGACAGGCAGGTGGTCACGGCAAGTGACGGCGGAGCCTCCAGGTAGGCTGGCAGGCAGGTAGCAGATGAGCGCTCCCAGGTGAGCGAGCAGGCTGGTCCATAGACAGACTGACAGGTGTAGGAAAGCAGACCGTCGGACCGCAGGCTTGCAAGCAGGTAAACGGATATCAGGCAGGTATCAAGCAGGAATCAGGCAGGTAACTGGCAGGTAACAGGCAGGAATCCGGCAGGTGACTGGCAGGTAACAAGCAGGAATCTGGCAGGTGACTGGCTGGTAACTGTAGCATCGGCGTCTCTGCCCCGTTCTAGGCAGAGACGCCGTCCCTCTCACCTCCCCGCTCCTGGCGCGGCGTCCTCCAGCGCTGCTCTCCCCGCTGCTTCCGGCACGCGCTCCTTCCCCGGCAGTGTGCTTAGGGCGCGCGCGCGCTCCCCCTCTCTTAAAGGGACCGCGCGCGCCGTCCTAAGGAGTCCCCGGCCAATTGCCGGAGGACCTCCCATATAAAAGGCACCTCCTCCAAAATGGAGGTGCCCGATCAATGTTGTAGCACTGTTCACTACTCTGCTTCAGCCCTCAGGTCCCGTTGCCAGTTACCTGCCAGATTCCTGCCAGTCTGCTGTCTAATTCCTGCCTGATATCCTGCTACCTGCCTGCTAGCCTGAGGTCCGACGGTCTGCCTTACTACTCCTGTCAGTCTGTCTAAGGACCAGCTTGCCCGCTCACCTGGGAGCGCACATCAACTACCTGCACACTGCCGGGGAAGGAGCTCGTGCCGGAAGCAGCGGGGAGAGAAGCGCTGGAGGACGCCGCGCCAGGAGCGGGGAGGTGAGAGGGACGGCGTCTCTGCCTAGTACGGGGCAGAGACGCCGATGCTACAGTACCCCCCCCTTTAGGCCCCCTCTTTTTTTGGCCAGAAAGAAATTTTTCAAGCAGAAGCGGGGCGTTGATGTTCTCCCTGGGTTCCCAAGTTCTCTCCTCAGGACCAAACCCCTTCCAATCTACCAGAAAAAAGGTCTTTCCTCTAACCCTCTTGGAGGCCAGAATACTCTCTACCTCAAAGACGTCATCAGCGGAAACCGGAGCAGGAGGGGCACCTGGATTATTGGAAAAAGAGTTAAAGACAACGGGTTTGAGGAGAGATACGTGGAAGGAGTTGGGAATCCGTAGGGTGGCCGGGAGTTTTAATTTGTAGGCCACAGGGTTAATTTGCCTGAGGACTTCGAAGGGACCGATGAATCGAGGGCCCAACTTGAAGGAGGGTACTTTGAGCCGCACATGTTTGGACGAGAGCCAAACCTTGTCTCCCGGACGGAATTGAGGCGGATCCAGACGTCTCTTATCAGCATATCTCTTCATCCGCTCAGAGGACAGAAGAAGAGCGGACCTGGTACTCTCCCAAATAGTAGAAAATTCGCTGACAAGAGACTCCGCAGCAGGGTTGTCCACAGAAACGGAGACAGGGAGCGGAATCCGGAGGTGCTGGCCATAGACAATAAAGAACGGGGACTTGGAAGAGGATTCGCTCTCGTGGTTATTATAAGAGAACTCGGCCCAAGGAAGGAGGTCCACCCATTCAGAATGGTGGTCATTAACAAAGTGCCGGAGATAGCTGGTAAGGATCTGATTGATCCGCTCCACTTGACCATTGGACTGAGGGTGGTAAGCGGAGGCGGAGGAGAAGTCCAGGGTGACGTCCAGCAGTTTACATGTGGCTCTCCAGAAGCGTGAGGTAAACTGAACCCCTCGATCCGACACGATGTGGAGGGGTAGGCCATGGAGACGGAAGATATGGCGAATAAAGTCCTTAGCCAGCTCAGGTGCAGACGGAAGACCAGGCAGGGGAATGAAGTGGGCCATTTTAGAGAAGCGGTCCGCGACCACCCAAATGACAGTACACCCGGCAGAGACAGGAAGATCGGTAATGAAGTCCATAGCGATGTGTTGCCACGGGGCAACAGGTATGGGAAGCGGCAGGAGATGACCAGCTGGTAAGTGTCTGGGAATTTTGTTGCGGCCACAAGATGAACAGGCAGAGACGAAGTCTACCACATCCTTACGCAGGGTAGACCACCAGTAATGCCGGGAAATGAGTAGGAAGGTCTTCTTTTGGCCGGCATGGCCAGCTAGTTTAGAAGAATGACCCCAGCGAAGAACCCTCTCACGGTCTGGAGGTGCCACGAACGTCTTGCCGGGTGGAAGACGAGTCAAATCCAAGGGGGCCACATTCATCACCTTGGAGGGGTCGATAATGTGCATAGGCTCCTCCTCTTGGTCGGAGGACAGGAAGGATCGGGACAAGGCATCTGTGTCACCCTGACCTGGATGCCACAAGTGTAATTAAAGCTGTGTCTGAGAGCAAGGGGGAGGTTCTCTAGTCAGGGGAACATTAGCATACAATGCCTCCTGTCTCAGGCCAGTAGGGGGAGCTGGCTGCCCCTATAAAAAGCTGGTACTGAGGGCAGGGTTAGAGAGAACTGGACGACCTGCCTCAGCACTGAGAGGTGTCCCAGAGCAGGGACAGAAAGTTGCACTGCACCTAAGAGGAAGTGTGGCAGGAGGAGAGCCACAAGCCAGAGACAAGAGGCGCAGAGAGCCTGTCTTGGCAGAGAAAAGACTTAATTTTACCAGACTTTGGTGTCTGAGGCTGGAAGGATTCCACATCCCCCAGCAGAGAACCAGTCCGCAAGGGACTGTACATTCCTTGGCCTAAGAAGCCTGGAGGCCCTGCCACAACCGAAGGGACCAGTAAAGCCGTACAAGGCTGGGAGCAGAAAGGAACCCACGTCGCAGGCCATACAGGCGAGAAAACACGAAAAGCTCAGAAACGTGGGCTGTTACCCTATAAGAAGGAGATAGCCAGAAGGAGCGCAGAAAGCACGGTAGGCCTACACCCTCACCCTGTCCAGGGCCAATTTCCCCGTTGCTCTCAGACATCCAGGTCCCCTCCTAGCCGGGACTGTTTATGGGTCAGTTTACCTGTTTCAGTAAAGACCCTGGACTGCAACTTGTTGTCTGTGTGCTCCTTGCTCCTCCAGCACTATCAGCACCGGGACTCTCACTACCATCACTCCCAACATCCACTACACTGCCCTGGGGCCGCACTCTTCCCGTGGGGAGTCACACCATCCCAGCTGCACATATCATCAGCCCCAGCGGTCTGCATGCAGCGGCGGTTCCTAATAACCGCAATCCACGGGTGGCGTAGTCGGACATAATCAACAACACATAACGGACTACCACTGGCCTGACCACCCTGAGCCACGGAACCGGGTTGCCACTACTACTCCCATCGTTCCCCCTATTGCCCGGATCCAAGTGCCCCACGGCCCAGGGGGCGAGTCAGCTTTGGCGTAGTCGGCAGGATTTCGTGCCCGCAACCACCGGGTACTGCGTGCCTGAAAAAGACTTTTGTAACTTACCTGTGGCAAAGTTTCCCGCCGTCCGGAGTCGTTTCCCGCCATTCGGAGCCGATTCCCGCCATCAGACGCCATCTTGGACCGTTTCCCGCCGTCTTCTGCCGTCTTCCCGCCATCTGCAGCTGTTTCCCGCCATCGGACGCCATCTCCAGGACGCCGCGCGGGAAGAAGAGGGGCGTGGACGTCAAAACCGCGCGAGATCCGAAGCTCCGCCCCACGCACCGACGCTGCGCAAGGTCCTGGAAGGGAGAGAGAGCGACGCTGACATCATTAGGACGCAACGCCAGGTCCTCGTCCAGAGCAGCAGCAGCGGAGCCGCGGCCTACAGAAGAGGATCGTCGGAAGGTAGGCCACGCTTGACTAGGGGGGAGGAAGATGTCGGACACAGAGGCGCCCACTACCACTAACGCAGCTGCAGCAGCGGTGATGCCCTTTTCCCTGCCCTACATCCCTGGAGCGGCCTGGCTGCCCAAATACTCAGGGGAGCCCCATGCCCTAACTGACTTCAAGGAAAGGCTATACAGTTTGTTCCACGTTTACCCCCTGACAGAGGAACAGAAGGTCAGCATACTAACAGGGCAGTTAACTGGCGCTGCCCAAAGGGAGGTAAAATCATGGCCCACTGAGGAGAAAAGGACTGTGAAGGGTATTCTGGCCCGGCTGCGGGGTACCTTTGACACACGTACCTCCGCTGAGATTAAAATGAGGTTCTATGGATGTAGGCAGCGGTCACAGGACAGCATCAGAGACTATGCCCTAAATCTGCAGGAAGCCTTGAGGGCTATTCAACTAACTGACCCTGGCAGTGTGCAGGAAACGGATAAACTGCTAACAGAACAATTCATAGAGGGTCTGCTGTCTAGCGCCCACAGGGCCCAACTGCGCCTCATGTTCTTTCAGAACTCCGACCTGACCTTTGCCCAATTTAAGGACAGGGCCATAAGGGTGCTCCGTGAATCTGCAACCAGTGGCGCTATAAACCCCCGGCGCCCTGCTATCACTTATCACCAGGAGGCGGCGCCCTCCTCTATGGACTCCGTGGAGGCTGATGCACAGGCCCTGAACCAAGCCTCGTCGAAAGATCTGCACCACCAAGTCCAGGAGCAAACCAGGAGCGTCGTGGCGTTGACCAGGACCGTCCAGGCGTTGCAAGTGGACCCGTCAAGACCCATCGAGCTGGCTTCAAGTCCGGAGGATGTCCCGTGGCATCGACAGAGGAGGAAACCGTCGTTCCGAGGGAGGCCCACAGACCGCTACGCAGAGGATGGACAGCCCATTTGCCGTCGATGCAACCAGCCCGGACACCTTTCCAGGTACTGTAATTTAAACGGGTCCAACCTGGGGCAGAGGGCCGACCCCCAGGCATAAGATCACCAGGCCCTTATAATTGGCGTGATAAGTACGTTGGGGGGGGCCCGGTTTTACCCGTGGTGCTGGACGGTATTCCCATGAGCGCCTTGCTGGATACTGGGTCGCAAGTAACCACAATCCCTTATGTACTTTTTAAGCAGTATTGGACTGATGCTGATATCACACGGTATCCAGACAGTAACTTGAGCATCATCGCCAGTAATGGCTTACCCGTGCCGCAGATGGGGTTCAAGGAGATGACCATTAAAATTGGTAAAGTTGAACTGCCGGCACAGGGAGTGATTATTGTGGACATTGACCGTCATGAAAGTCACCCTAAAATAACTGTGGGTACTAACATAATTGAAAATTGTCTTTCAGAGGTAATTGTAATTCTACAACAGGTGGCGGTGAATGCTAGTTCCAGCCAACAGAGAGTCCTCAACAAGGAGATAAAAGCCCTGATGAGACGGCAGCAGGTAGAACTGTCTGGTGGTGAGATCGGTAGCGTAAGACAGAGTGACCCATTCCCCATTTCCATGCCTCCCAAAAGTGAAATGATGATCTGGTGTCGGACTGCAATCGGGTTGAGAGGTAGAGACTACCAAGCCATGGTAGAACCCGTGTACTCAGACAGCAGGCCCACCATTTTGACAGCCCGGGGGGTGGTTGATGTCCGTCATGGGAGGGTGCCCGTCCGCATCCTCAACATTGGGGAGAGGGAGGTACACTTACCCAGGTACGCTACACTTGCCAAACTGTTTGTTGTCAAACACAAATCTATCAGGGCCGTGGAACCCTTGCCCCCATCTCCACAGGCGGAGGGTAATGGCTCCCAGAAACAAAAGGAGGACTGGTGCCAGAAACTCCACGTGGGTGCTGACTCCACTCCCCTGCACCAAAAACAAGGAGTCTACCGGGTGGTACAGGAGTACGAGAGAGTCTTTAGTAAGCACCCGCTAGACTTCGGCAGAGTAAAGGGGATAGAACACCACATCCCCACAGGGAGCCACCCACCAATAAAAGAAAGACACAGACCTGTACCCCCTGCACATTATCAGAACGCCAAGGGTAGGCTAAGAGAGATGAAAGAAGCTGGGGTTATTAGAGACAGCTGTAGCCCCTGGGCAGCCCCCTTGGTTCTGGTGAAAAAGAAAGACGGCACCATGAGAATGTGCGTGGACTATAGACAAATCAACCGTATCACCCACAAAGACGCATATCCGTTGCCTAGAATAGAGGAGTCTTTAGCCGCACTAAAATCTGCTAACTTCTTTTCTACTTTGGACCTTACTAGCGGGTACTGGCAGGTTCCTGTGGCAGAGGCTGACAAGGAGAAGACCGCCTTCACCACCCCGATGGGACTGAGTGAGTTCAACTGTATGCCCTTCGGGCTCTGCAACGCACCAGGGACCTTCCAGCGGCTGATGGAATGCTGTCTAGGGCACCAAAACTTCGAGACGGTTCTCCTTTACCTGGACGACGCGATCGTCTATTCGAAGACCTACGAGGACCATCTAAAGCACCTGGCCGAGGTGTTCGAAGCCCTGGCAGGCTATGGCCTGAAGGTGAAACCATCGAAGTGTCACCTGCTGAAACCAAAGGTCCAGTACCTAGGGCACGTGGTAAGCGCGGAAGGAGTGGCCCCCGACCCTGACAAGGTCACGGCAATCAAGAGCTGGCCAAGCCCCTCGAACATCAAAGAGGTGAGACAGTTTCTCGGGTTGGTAGGCTACTACCGAAGGTTCATCCCCGGGTTCACTAAGATGGCAGTTCGTATGCAGGACCTCCTGATCGGACAGTCTAAGTCCCGAAGTCAAAAGCCACCCTTCAAGTGGGATAAACCGGAAGAGGAGTCCTTCCGCCAGCTAAAGATGGCCCTCACAGGGGACGAGATCCTGGCCTACCCTGATTATGGCCAGCCTTTCATTCTCCACACAGATGCCAGTAATGTGGGACTGGGAGCCGTACTGTCCCAAAACCAACAGGGCAGAGAACGGGTGATCGCATACGCCAGCCGGAAGCTGAGGCCCACCGAGAGGAACCCGGAGAATTACAGCTCCTTCAAGCTAGAATTCTTGGTGGTGGTGTGGGCCGTGACGGAACGCTTCAAGCATTACCTGGCCTCCGCAAAGTTCACCGTGTACACGGACAACAACCCGTTGACACACCTGAACAATGCAAGACTGGGTGCCCTGGAACAGCGGTGGATGGCCCGTCTCTCCAACTATGACTTCGTGATCAAGTACCGGGCAGGCAAAACCAACGCCAACGCGGACGCCCTATCAAGGATGCCTCACTTACCTGAAGGTGACAAAGACCCAGAAGAGCTGGAGGAGGTAGAACTCCCTGCGTTTCACCGGTATGGAGCCTCTCAACACTCTCACCGCGTGAAGGAGGAGGATCTAACAACTGTGATGATGAATCCCCTACCTCACCACAGCTGGGCCGAGACCCAAGATAGTGACCCTGCAGTCCGCCTGGTGAAAGATCTGCCGACCCGGGAAGACGCCCGCCTAGATCCAGATGCCCCAGAGGAAGCCAAGCAGCTATGGAAAGAGAAGAGCAAGCTGTTCCTCTACGAAGGCAAGTTGTGCAGAAGGATTGTCAACCACCGGACGCACGAGCTGACCTGGCAAGTCGTGGTTCCAAGGCGGGATGCAGCTATGGTCCTGGGAGCTTACCATGACAGAGCGGGACACTTCGGTTGGAAGAAACTGGAGGTCCTACTAAGAGGAAGGTTCTTTTGGGTCGGCATGAGAGGAGCTGTGGAAAAATGGTGCAGAGACTGTGGCCCTTGTCACCTAAGGAGGAAGGACCGTACCAGCCAGAAGACACCCTTGAGGCCCATCGTCACCACGCAGCCTCTTGAGCTGGTAGCTCTGGACCACGTCAAATTGGCTCCAAGCCGGTCTGGATACATCTATGCCCTGACAATCGTGGACCACTATTCCCGTTTTCTAGTGGTGGTCCCGGTAAAGGACTTGACAGCCCAAACAGCGGCCAGAGCCTTCCAACAATACTTCTGCCGTCCTCACGGTATCCGGAACAGGTCCTGACAGACCAGGGTCCAGCGTTCGAAGCTGAAATCTTCCAGGAGTTCTGCAACCTCTATGGCTGTAAGAAGATTCGGACAACGCCTTACCACCCCCAAACCAACGGGATGTGTGAGAAGATGAACAATATAGTCATTGATCTCCTGAAGACGTTGCCCCTGGAGGAACGCAGCCTGTGGCCAGAAAAATTGCCGGACCTGGTAGACATGTACAACAATATCCCGGTGAATGCTACAAACTGCACCCCGGCTTACCTGATGCGAGTTAGACCAGGTAAGCTGCCCGTAGACCTGGAGATGGGAGTCCTAATACCTGAGGACACCTCCCCGGATGCGGACTGGGATACGGAAAGGCAACTGCAGTACAAGAAGGTACAGGAGAGTGTGGAGAAGAGCCTGGCCCAGGTGAGAGAGAAGCAAGAAAGACTCTTCAATCAACACGCCCCTGCTGGTCCCCTAGAACCTGGTGAGCAAGTCCTAAAGCGAAAAAGAAGGCTACATAAGTTGGACGACCAGTGGGAAAGGGAACCCTACACCGTACTGCAGTCTGACCACGACAACCCAAAGGTGTGCGTAATCACCAAGGACGGAGGAGAAACCACTAGTGTCGTCTCCAGAGACCACCTCAAAAGATGCCCCGAGCAACTCCGTAGTGCAGAAGAAGATCAGAGTGACCTTGAACCCGCAGAGGACAAGGAAGAAATGATCAGCACCGTTCTCGGAGAGTTCCCTCAGTCCTGGACTCGCATAAATGATGCCATAGTGGTACCTGTCCTGCATTTCCTGCAACCGGCCCAGCAACAACCAACACCAGAGCTGGAAGGTGAAGAGGAGCAAGCGGTTCCAGAGGCAGAAGAGCCTGTTCCAGCAGCCCAGGAGAGCCAACCCTCTGCTGACAGTGAGCCTGCCATGCCTGCGGTAAGCCAAAGGACCCGCAGACAGCTGCCTGCCCTACCTGTACACCCAGCTGGTAGCTGTACCCCTAACGCTAGTGGGGAAAGCCAGGTTGGTCCACCACCAGACAGTGAGCTACGTAGGTCAACCAGGAGCACAAAGGGACAGATACCCGCTCGCTGGAGAATATAGAGTGTACTAAGATTGTAAATAACCCTGTTGCCAAATGTTGAAATGTTTGCCAAGTTACCTGCATGTTTATTAATAGTGTGTTTCAGTTTCTTGCAGCTACCGTAAGGACTCACAGGTTATGGACTTTTTATAACCGGGACCTTGTATGGACTGCATTCTGAGCATAACCCAGGAATGAACTAAGACTGTGAAGGACTTGGGGTAGAACAGACCCCCACCTGGTTAAGGCTCCCGTTGTTTTGGTGATATGGACACCCGGTCACAGGCCACACTGTGACCTAAAGAACTCAATTTGTGCGTCGTTTGTCCATTAATGTTTTATAGTCATGTATATTATCCTTGTTTACTGTTTAGTCCCGGAGTACTAAATTTCACTAGGGGGGAATGTGTCACCCTGACCTGGATGCCACAAGTGTAATTAAAGCTGTGTCTGAGAGCAAGGGGGAGGTTCTCTAGTCAGGGGAACATTAGCATGCAATGCCTCCTGTCTCAGGCCAGTCGGGGGAGCTGGCTGCCCTTATAAAAAGCTGGTACTGAGGGCAGGGTTAGAGAGAACTGGACGACCTGCCTCAGCACTGAGAGGTGTCCCAGAGCAGGGACAGAAAGTTGCACTGCACCTAAGAGGAAGTGTGGCAGGAGGAGAGCCACAAGCCAGAGACAAGAGGCGCAGAGAGCCTGTCTTGGCAGAGAAAAGACTTAATTTTACCAGACTTTGGTGTTTGAGGCTGGAAGGATTCCACATCCCCCAGCAGAGAACCAGTCCGCAAGGGACTGTACATTCCTTGGCCTAAGAAGCCTGGAGGCCCTGCCACAACCGAAGGGACCAGTAAAGCCGTACAAGGCTGGGAGCAGAAAGGAACCCACGTCGCAGGCCATACAGGCGAGAAAACACGGAAAGCTCGGAAACGTGGGCTGTTACCCTATAAGAAGGAGATAGCCAGAAGGAGCGCAGAAAGCACGGTAGGCCTACACCCTCACCCTGACCAGGGCCAATTTCCCCGTTGCTCTCAGACATCCAGGTCCCCTCCTAGCCGGGACTGTTTATGGGTCAGTTTACCTGTTTCAGTAAAGACCCTGGACTGCAACTTGTTGTCTGTGTGCTCCTTGCTCCTCCAGCACTATCAGCACCGGGACTCTCACTACCATCACTCCTAACATCCACTACACTGCCCTGGGGCCGCACTCTTCCCGTGGGGAGTCACACCATCCCAGCTGCACATATCATCAGCCCCAGCGGTCTGCATGCAGCGGCGGTTCCTAATAACCGCAATCCACGGGTGGCGTAGTCGGACATAATCAACAACACATAACGGACTACCACTGGCCTGACCACCTTGAGCCACGGAACCGGGTTGCCACTACTACTCCAATCGTTCCCCCTATTGCCCGGATCCGAGTGCCCCACGGCCCAGGGGGCGAGTCACATCAGCTTTGACATTTTTGTCCGCCGGGCGGAAATGAAGGATGAAATCGAAGCGGGCAAAGAACAAAGACCACCGGGCTTGACGTGGATTAAGTCTCGGGGCATTTTGGAGATATGCCAGGTTCTTGTGATCCGTATAGATGATCACCGGGTATAGAGCCCCTTCAAGCAGGTAACGCCACTCCTCCAGCGCCAATTTAACGGCAAGCAGTTCTCGGTCTCCTATGGAGTAATTGCGCTCAGAGGAGGAGAAGATTTTAGAGAAAAAGCCGCAGGTTACCATTCTCCCGGAGGAAGACTTCTGGGTGAGCACCGCTCCGGCTCCAGAGGAGGAGGCATCAACCACCAGGTAGAACTGTTTGTTGCAGTACGGACGGTGCAGCACAGGGGCACAGGAGAAGGCTTGTTTCAGGGAAAGGAAGGCCTCCTCAGCTTCGGATGACCATACCTTGGGATTTGCTCCCTTACAGGTGAGCGCAGATATGGGCGCAGTCCGTGACGAGAAGTGAGGAATGAAGAGACGATAGTAATTAGCGAAGCCCAGGAATCGCTGTATCGCCTTCAAGCCCTCCGGACGGGGCCACTTTAGGACAGCAGAGAGCTTCTCGGGATCCATTCGCAAGCCTGTCTGGGAGATAACATAGCCCAAGAAAGGAAGAGAGGTCTGCTCAAAAAGGCACTTCTCGTATTTAACATAGAGGTGGTTCTGCCTGAGCCTAAGCAGGACCTGACGAACATCCCTCCGGTGTGTGGGAAGATCCGGAGAGAAGACCAAGATGTCGTCCAGGTATACCACCACACAGGAGTAAAGAAGGTCACGGAAGATGTCGTTGACCAGTTCTTGGAAGACGGCGGGAGCATTGCAGAGACCGAAGGGCATCACACGGTACTCATAGTGTCCGTCCCGGGTATTAAATGCTGTTTTCCACTCGTCTCCCTGACGGATACGGACCAGGTTATAAGCTCCACGTAGATCCAGCTTGGAGAAGATCCTGGCGCCTTTAAGACGATCAAATAACTCAGAGATGAGCGGAAGGGGGTATTTATTTTTAACCGTGATCTGATTGAGTCCTCTATAGTCAATACAGGGGCGTAGCGAGCCGTCTTTCTTTTTGACAAAGAAGAATCCGGCTCCAGCCGGGGAGGTAGATTTCCGGATAAATCCCCTAGCCAGATTCTCTTCAATGTACTCAGACATGGCCCGGGTCTCGGCTGCAGACAACGGGTAGATACGCCCACGGGGAGGAGTGGTGCCAGGTACCAGGTCGATCGGGCAGTCATATGGCCTATGGGGTGGCAACGTCTCTGCTTCCTTCTTACCGAAGACGTCCGCATAGGGCCAGTAAGGAGCCGGGAGACCTGGTAAATTAGCTGGAGTAGGCGGAGGGCGAACTGGGCGGACCGGAACCAGGCAGGTCCTATGGCAGTCTGGACCCCATCGGAGTACTTCACCGGATCGCCAGTTCAATACGGGTTCGTGTGTCTGGAGCCAAGGTAGACCTAGCAACAGGGAGTGAGAAAGTCCGGACAACACATGGAATGAGATTTCCTCAGAGTGCAGCATTCCCACCTGCAGGGTTATGGGTTCAGTGACGAGCAGGATGGTCTCCGAGAGAAGTCTTCCATCCACGGAGGCGACTGATAATGGTTCAGCCAGGGACTTGGTGGGAATACGGTATCTCTCTACCAGAGACTGGGAGATGAGGTTTCCAGCAGCTCCAGAATCCAGGTGGGCAAGTTCAAAGTGACGGTTTTCTCCCCAAGCAATAGAGACCGGTAAAGTCAGAGACAGAGAGGGCTTACTTTTGTCTAGGACGACCTCTCCGAGCGGTCCTAGACACTGGCGTTTCCCGGCTTCTCCGGGCAGGAACGGATGAAGTGCTCCATACTGCCACAATAGAAACAGCTTCCCTCGGCTCGGCGAGATTCTTGGCGAGATTTGACCATCTTGGTCTGGTCGATCTGCATAGGTTCAGGCGAGGGCACCCGCGGAGTGACTGATTGAGAGGCAGGTCTCAGGGAAGTAGGAGCAGAGCAAGAAAAGTCTTTCTCCCAGGTAGTCTCTTTGGCACGTTCTTGGAACGGGTAGCTAGTGACACCAGGTCATCCAGAGTGGTAGGAATGTCCCGACCAGCTAACTCGTCCTTAATCCGACCGGAAAGACCCTCCCAGAAGACGGACACCAGAGCCTTATTTTCCCAGTCAAGCTCAGAAGCGAGGGTGCGGAACCATATGGCATATTGGCCCACGGTGAGACTCCCTTGGCGGAGACGTAGCAGTGAGGAGGCAGAAGAGGTTTTCCGTCCAGGTTCATCGAAGACTTTCCGGAAAGCAGCGAGGAAAGACGGCAGGTCGGACACCAGGGGATCCCCTCTCTCCCACAGGGGATTTAGCCATGCCAGTGCCTCCCCAGTAAGATGGGACATGATGAAGGCCACCTTGGCTCGGTCGGAGATGAACTGGTATGCCAATAGCTCAAAGTGCAGGGTGCACTGGTTTATGAAACCCCGAGCTAAAGTAGGTTCGCCGGCAAAGCGTGGAGGTGTCAGAAGCCGAGGTCCATAGTCGGGTACCATGAAGGGACTGGATTGCGGTACCGCAGGAATGGGCACGGCTGGACCAGAGGTAGACATAGACAAGTCACACAATGCGCCTAGACGAGAGTTAACGGACCGTAGATAGGACAGTACCACCTCCTGCAGAGTTTTCTGACGTAAGACTTCCTGGTGCAGATCGGAGATCTGGGAGCCACCGGGTTCCATGGCCCGAGCAAACTGTAACGGGTCTGGGAGGTGGAACGTCTGTGCAACTATACAAGGGGGCAGTCCATGTAAGGAAGCGGGTGGCTCCCAGGGAAGACGGGCAGGTAGTCACGGCAAGTGACAGGGACAGTCTCTGGGTAGAGGGGCAGGTAGTCACGGCAAGTGACAGGGACAGTCTCTGGGTAAAAGGATGGGTACTCACGGCAAGTGACAGGGACAGTCTCTGGGTAGAAGGACAGCAGGCAGGTGGCTGGTGAGCGCTCCCAGGTGAGCGGGCGAGAGTCTCTGGACGGGCAGGTGGTCACGGCAAGTGACGGCAGAGCCTCCAGGTAGGCTAGCAGACAGGTAGCAGGTGAGCGCTCCCAGGTGAGCAGGCGAGAGTCTCTGGACAGGCAGGTGGTCAGGGCAAGTGACGGCGGAGCCTCCAGGTAGGCTAGCAGGCAGGTAGCAGATGAGCGCTCCCAGGTGAGCGAGCAGGCTGGTCCATAGACAGACTGACAGGTGTAGGAAAGCAGACCGTCGGACCGCAGGCTTGCAAGCAGGTAAACGGATATCAGGCAGGTATCAAGCAGGAATCAGGCAGGTAACTGGCAGGTAACAGGCAGGAATCCGGCAGGTGACTGGCAGGTAACAAGCAGGAATCTGGCAGGTGATTGGCTGGTAACTGGTAATGGGACCTGAGGGCTGAAGCAGAGTGAAGGCTTTGCAACAACATTGCTCGGGCACCTCCATTTTGGAGGAGGTGCCTTAAATATGGGAGGTCCTCCGGCAATTGGCCGGGGACTCCTTAGGACGGCGCGCGCGGTCCCTTCAAGAGAGGGGGAGCGCGCGCGCGCGCACACTGCCGGGGAAGGAGCGCGTGCCGGAAGCAGCGGGGAGAGAAGCGCTGGAGGACGCCGCGCCAGGAGCGGGGAGGTGAGAGGGACGGCGTCTCTGCCTAGTACGGGGCAGAGACGCCGATGCTACAAAAAAGTCATATGTTCCACATCAAAACAAGGCCAAGTGACTCAACTATGCATTAAAACAGAGGAACCAGGGTGTAGAAAATTGGCAGGATGTGCTCTGGACGGTTGAGTCAAAATATGAAAAATGTTGTTATTACAGAAGAGATTTTGTTCACTAAAGGGCTGGAGAGCAGTACAATAATGAGTGTCTGTGGGCAATAGTGATCCATAAGCACGGTGGAGGGTCCTGTAAGTTTGGGGCTGCATTTCAGCAAATGGAAGTGGGAATTGGGTTAGAATTATTGGTTCCCTCAATGCTGAGATATAGAGGCAGATACTTATCCATCATGCAATATCATCAGGGAGGTGTCTGATTGGATCCAAATGATTTCTTCAGCAGAACAACAACCCCAAACGTACAGCCAATGTCATTAAGAATTATCTTCAATGTAAAGAACAAGGAGTCCTGGAAATGATCTGGTCCCACCAAGTGGAGTAACTAGAGTCTGATAGGCCCCCACCTGCATGTTGGTCAGATGTATGGGCCCTTGTAGCGTTCTGGATCCTATAAAGATACAGTATATGTGTTCTCTCCCTATGTAGCAATGTCCCCCATCCTGGCTCCTTCTTGTAATAATCTCCCACATGCTGGGCCTTATGCTATAACATTTTCCCCCACCTGTGCCCCTGTCTGGTAATGTCCCCATTCTGGCATCATTTCCTTCATTCTGGTTTAATGTCCCCATCCTGGTATAGTGTCCCCATTCTGATATAATGTCCCCATTTTGGTATAATGTCTCTAACCTGGTATAATATCCCCATGCTGGTGTAATGCTCCCAATTCTGCTATAATGTCCCCAAAGCAGGTATAATGCCCCACATCCTGGTATAGTATCTCCAGTTCTGGCATTATGTCCCCCATGTTGCTATAATATACCCCATACTGGTATAATATCATCGTTGTGATATAATGTCCCCCATCCTGGTATAACATCATCATTGTGATATAATGTCCCCATTCTGATATAGTGTCACCCATCCGGGTATGGTGTACCCCATTATGGTATAGTGTCCCTTATTCTGGTATAATGTCCCCAATTCTGGTATAATTTCCCCATTCTGATATAATGTCCCCATTCTGATTTAATGTCCCCCTTCCTGGTATGTTGTCCCCCTTCCGATATATTGTCCCCATTCTGATATAGTGTCCTTCATCTTGGTAAAATGTCCCCATACTAGAATAGTGTCCCCATTCTGGTATAATGTCCCCATCCTGGTATAATGCCCCCCATCCTGGTTTAATGACCATCATACTGGTTTAATGTCCCTCGCCCTGGTTTAATGTCCCCCATCCTGGTACAATGCACTCATTCTGGCATAATGACCTAATTCTGATACAATGTCCCCATTCTGGTATAATGTACCCATTCTGGCATAATGTCCCCATCCTGGTATGGTATCTACTGAGCTGCCATCCTGGGGATGGGTTATCAATATCAGATCGGTGGGCTCCGACACGCGGCACTGGCTCTACCCATCACTTGTTTGCAGCGCTCAGATGTAAATAGTTTGAATATCTGAACATCACTGCTCCATTCACTGTACTGTGGGTCCTGCAAGTCAGCTAATATTCATGTAATAGGAGCTGATCTGCAGCACCAGGTAGCAGCCACTACACAGTGACCAGAGCTGTGATGTTCAGCTCCACAACAATGTTTACATCTGACCTCTGCCAGAGTTTCAAACAACTGAGTAGTTGAGGTGCCACGTGCCGGACCCCCACAAATCTGATATTAATGAGCTAACCAGGGGATAGGCCATCAATATGTTTGTCCTGGAAGTTCCGTTTAAGGCCCACCTGCACATACTACGTATATAATATATATATATGGCAAAGAGTGGGAAGGCGTTAATCACAGGCTCATAAAACGGACAAACAACACAAATATTGGTTCTATCTTTTACACATTTGGGGTAGCCCTTAAGAGGGCCGTTGGGTCAAAGAGAGAGAGAGAAGAGAGAGGGGAGGGAGAGATACCGGGAGATACCAAGAGAGAGATAAAAAGAGAGACCCAACCAGTGCAAGGCTAAGCCGGGCAGGTGGTAGCGACTATTTCTACCCACTGCTGATTTCTGATTGGTGGAAAATCTGGGTGTGGCTGCTCTCTGATTGGTGGAAAATCTGGGTGTGGCTGTGTAGCACCCCGAGGGCTCAGCTGCTACAGGGGTATTGCACCTCAGACCAGAGGTGTGATATTCCACTCCCGGGTAAGGATGGAGTGTGGACCAGGACTCGTTTAGCTGCATGCACCACACACACCCCATTTCCGAGGGACAGCTCAACGGTGCTCCCACAGAAGTGCAGGCACGACAGCTTCTGTTCCTGGCTGGAGTGGGGCGGGGAAAGGGAAACCCAGTGGTGTAGGAGCAGAAAGGGGTGGGTCTCTGGGCATAGGCAGGAGCCCATTGGTTGCAAGTCACCTGGGCTCGGGTGTCAGAAGGAGGTATAAAAGGTGGGCACCATCTTAGATCAGGGTTCAGTTCAGTGGAGACAGTCTGAGAAGAAGACAGGAAGAAGAGCCCCTGCATGGGCTCTGCTCTGCAGGCAGGCCTTGTCAGGAGGCTGGAGCCTGAGAGAGAGAGAGAAGAAGGAACAGAAAGGAAAGTAGGAAAGGAACTGGAACAGAGGAGAAAGGAAGCAAGGAACACAGAGAAAGGCCCAGAGACACGAGGACAGAAGGAACCCCATATGCCCAGAGGAGATACAGGGTGAAGGGTTGGCAGAACAGGGTACCGGAACCCAAATTGGTGGAGGCAACAGATTCCTCAGCCAAAGACCGGAGGTTGTTAACACATCTTGGTGCGACCCCTCACTACATCCACCAGAAAGGCATACCGTATAGGGTCAGGGAAACCGGAGAGAGGTTTCGCCAACAGAAGGCCCGAGGAAACTGGACAAAGGTGGGTCACTGGTGGGGACGGCCAGAGAAAGGAAAGAGAAGGGAGCTCTGAACCACACTCTGGAATTGCCTGGGAGTTGACCGAGTCCCTCACCTGGTGGACGCAGCACGATTCGGGCGGTCCTAACTGCGCACAAGTGACCTGATAAAGAACTGTGAGTAAAGCATTGAAAACTGCAACTGCACGTCTCTGAGGTTCCTCGCCGCACCAGCACCATCAGTACTGGGACACTCACACCATCACCACCATCATCCACATTAGCTGCCCTGAGGCAATACTTCCCCCGTGGGGAGTCATCCCATACTCAGCTGTGCAAACAACATCAGCCTCAGCGGTCGGCAGCGCAGCGGCGGTCCCCACTGACCGCAATCCACGGGTGGCGTAGTCGGACATTGTTAGTACTTAAGACTGCCACTGGTTTGACCACCCTGGGCACGGACCGGTTCACCGCCACACGGAGACTACAACCCCCAGCATCCTACAACAGGCCCGGTTCCGAGTTCCCCTGCACAGCACAGGCCCAGGGGGCGCGTCAGCTGCTCTGTGATTGGTCAGCATTATGACCTCACAGTGGCGATGACTCATACCTCCTGGGTGGTTCTTTTGGGCGGTTCTGTTTTCTGACTGGTGGAAATTCTAATCAGCATTATGACCTCACAGTGGCCGTGACTCATGTTTCATGGACTGTTCTATCTGGGTGACCTGAAACATGCTGATCTCTGATTGGTGGAAATTCAAGTCATCTTCATGACGTCACAATCAGCATGTTATTACTGCTGAGATGTTCAGTTTTTTCCTAAATTTCCTATGTTTTGTCCTAATTTATTAGCACATATATACCACTCATTCCTACAATCAAAGGATCAGGAAACCACTCTGAAATCAATATCCTACAATTTACCCCAACAGCAAAAAAACAACTATACACAAAATACCAAAAGATATATCATATTATGAATGAGCAAATAAAAGACACTATCACATAAAAATAATTTTTAGAAAGGTGTAGAAAAAATGCTGTAAAGTAAGAACGCTTCAAAAATAGAAATGTTAATGATTTATTTAATCAATTAACAAAATACAAAGTGAATGAACAAACGAAAAATCTAGATCCAATCAATATTTGGTGTGACCAACTTTTCACTTTAAAACAGCATCAATTATTCCAGGTACACCTGCGCAAAGTCAGGGATTTTGTAATAATACAGTCAGGTGTCTGGTCATACACCATGGCAAGACTGAGCAAGAATACACAAGGAAGTTATACTACATCAGCAAGGTCTCTAAGGCACAAATTTCAAAGCAGATTGAGGGTTCAAGATGTGTCATTCAAGCACTTATGAAGAAGCACAAGAAATTGTGCAACGTTGAGGTCAGTAGATGCAGTGGTCGGCCAAGGAAACTTAGTGCAGCAGATGTATGACACATTATGGTTACTTTCCTTCAAAAGCGGAAGATGTCCAGCAGTGCCATCAGCTCAGAACTGGCAGCAACCAGTGGGACTCAGCTTCACTCATCTACTGTTCAGAGAAGACTGGCCAGAAGTTCTCTTCATAGCAGAATTGTGGCGAAAAAGCCATATGTTCCACATCAAAACAAGGCCAAGTGACTCAACTATGCATTAAAACAGAGGAACCAGGGTGTAGAAAATTGGCAGGATGTGCTCTGGACGGTTGAGTCAAAATATGAAAAATGTTGTTATTACAGAAGAGATTTTGTTCACTAAAGGGCTGGAGGGCAGTACAATAATGAGTGTCTGTGGGCAATAGTGATCCATAAGCACGGTGGAGGGTCCTGTAAGTTTGGGGCTGCATTTCAGCAAATGGAAGTGGGAATTGGGTTAGAATTATTGGTTCCCTCAATGCTGAGATATAGAGGCAGATACTTATCCATCATGCAATATCATCAGGGAGGTGTCTGATTGGATCCAAATGTTTTCTTCAGCAGAACAACAACCCCAAACGTACAGCCAATGTCATTAAGAATTATCTTCAATGTAAAGAACAAGGAGTCCTGGAAATGATCTGGTCCCACCCAGTGGAGTAACTAGAGTCTGATAGGCCCCCACCTGCATGTTGGTCAGATGTATGGGCCCTTGTAGCGCTCTGGATCCTATAAAGATATATGTGTTCTCTCCCTATGTAGCAATGTCCCCCATCCTGGCTCCTTCTTGTAATAATCTCCCACATGCTGGGCCTTATGCTATAACATTTTCCCCCACCTGTGCCCCTGTCTGGTAATGTCCCCATTCTGGCATCATTTCCTTCATTCTGGTTTAATGTCCCCATCCTGGTATAGTGTCCCCATTCTGATATAATGTCCCCATTTTGGTATAATGTCTCTAACCTGGTATAATATCCCCATGCTGGTGTAATGCTCCCAATTCTGCTATAATGTCCCCAAAGCTGGTATAATGCCCCACATGCTGGTATAGTATCTCCAGTTCTGGCATTATGTCCCCCATGTTGCTATAATATACCCCATACTGGTATAATATCATCGTTGTGATATAATGTCCCCCATCCTGGTATAACATCATCATTGTGATATAATGTCCCCATTCTGATATAGTGTCACCCATCCGGGTATGGTGTACCCCATTCTGGTATAGTGTCCCTTATTCTGGTATAATGTCCCCAATTCTGGTATAATTTCCCCATTCTGATATAATGTCCCCATTCTGATTTAAAGTCCCCCTTCCTGGTATGTTGTCCCCCTTCCGATATATTGTCCCCATTCTGATATAGTGTCCTTCATCTTGGTAAAATGTCCCCATACTAGAATAGTGTCCCCATTCTGGTATAATGTCCCCATCCTGGTATAATGCCCCCCATCCTGGTTTAATGACCATCATACTGGTTTAATGTCCCTCGCCCTGGTTTAATGTCCCCCATCCTGGTACAATGCACTCCATTCTGTTACAGTGTCTCACATTCTGGCATAATGACCTAATTCTGATACAATGTCCCCATTCTGGTATAATGTACCCATTCTGGCATAATGTCCCCCATCCTGGTATGGTATCTACTGAGCTGCCATCCTGGGGATGGGTTATCAATATCAGATCGGTGGGCTCCGACACGCGGCACTGGCTCTACCCATCACTTGTTTGCAACGCTCAGATGTAAATAGTTTGAAGATCTGAACATCACTGCTCCATTCACTGTACTGTGGGTCCTGCAAGTCAGCTAATATTCATGTAATAGGAGCTGATCTGCAGCACCAGGTAGCAGCCACTACACAGTGACCAGAGCTGTGATGTTCAGCTCCACAACAATGTTTACATCTGACCTCTGCCAGAGTTTCAAACAACTGAGTAGTTGAGGTGCCACGTGCCGGACCCCCACAAATCTGATATTAATGAGCTAACCAGGGGATAGGCCATCAATATGTTTGTCCTGGAAATTCCGTTTAAGGCCCACCTGCACATACTACGTATATAATATATATATATATGGCAAAGAGTGGGAAGGGGTTAATCACAGGCTCATAAAACGGACAAACAACACAAATATTGGTTCTATCTTTTACACATTTGGGGTAGCCCTTAAGACGGCCGTTGGGTCAAAGAGAGAGAGAGAGAAGAGAGAGGGGAGGGAGAGATACCGGGAGATACCAAGAGAGAGAAAAAAAGAGACCCAACCAGTGCAAGGCTAAGCCGGGCAGGTGGTAGCGGCTATTTATACCCACTGCTGATCTCTGATTGGTGGAAAATCTGGGTGTGGCTGCTCTCTGATTGGTGGAAAATCTGGGTGTGGCTGCTCTGTGATTGGTCAGCATTATGACCTCACAGTGGCGATGACTCATACCTCCTGGGTGGTTCTTCTGGGCGGTTCTGTTTTCTGACTGGTGGAAATTCTAATCAGCATTATGACCTCACAGTGGCCGTGACTCATGTTTCATGGACTGTTCTATCTGGGTGACCTGAAACATGCTGATCTCTGATTGGTGGAAATTCAAGTCATCTTCATGACATCACAATCAGCATGTTATTACTGCTGAGATGTTCAGTTTTTTCCTAAATTTCCTATGTTTTGTCCTAATTTATTAGCACATATATACCACTCATTCCTACAATCAAAGGATCAGGAAACCACTCTGAAATCAATATCCTACAATTTACCCCAACAGCAAAAAAACAACTATACACAAAATACCAAAAGATATATCAGATTATTAATGAGCAAATAAAAGACACTATCACATAAAAATAATTTTTAGAAAGGTGTAGAAAAAATGCTGTAAAGTAAGAACGCTTCAAAAATAGAAATGTTAATGATTTATTTAATCAATTAACAAAATACAAAGTGAATGAACAAACGAAAAATCTAGATCCAATTAATATTTGGTGTGACCAACTTTTCACTTTAAAACAGCATCAATTATTCCAGGTACACCTGCGCAAAGTCAGGGATTTTGTAATAATACAGTCAGGTGTCTGGTCATACACCATGGCAAGACTGAGCAAGAATACACAAGGAAGTTATACTACATCAGCAAGGTCTCTAAGGCACAAATTTCACAGCAGATTGAGGGTTCAAGATGTGTCATTCAAGCACTTATGAAGAAGCACAAGAAAATGTGCAACGTTGAGGTCAGTAGATGCAGTGATAAGCCAAGGAAACTTAGTGCAGCAGATGTATGACACATTATGGTTACTTTCCTTCAAAAGCGGAAGATGTCCAGCAGTGCCATCAGCTCAGAACTGGCAGCAACCAGTGGGACTCAGCTTCACTCATCTACTGTTCAGAGAAAACTGGCCAGAATTGTGGTGAAAAAGCCATATCTCCCACATCAAAACAAGGTATATAGACAAGTCCCCCCCACACAGCATACAGTATATAGACAAGTCCCCCCCACACAGCATACAGTATATAGACAAGTCCCCCACACACAGCATACAGTATATAGACAAGTCCCCCACACACAGCATACGGTATATAGACAAGTCCCCCACACACAGCATACGGTATATAGACAAGTCCCCCACACACAGCATAAGGTATATAGACAAGTCCCCCGCACACAGCATACGGTATATAGACAAGTCCCCCACACACAGCATACGGTATATAGACAAGTCCCCCACACAGCATACGGTTTATAGACAAGTCCCCCCCACACAGCATACGGTATATAGACAAGTCCCCCACATACGGCATACGGTATACAGACAAGTCCCCCACACACGGCATACGGTATATAGACAAGTCCCCCACACACTGCATACGGTATATAGACAAGTCCCCCACACACAGCATACGGTATATACACAAGTCCCCCACACACAGCATATGGTATATAGACAAGTCCCCCACACACAGCATGCCGTATATAGACAAGTCCCCCACACACAGCATACGGTATATAAATAAGTCCCCCACACACAGCATACGGTATATAGACAAGTCTCCCACACACAGCATACGGTATATAGACAAGTCCCCCACACACAGCATACGGTATATAGACAAGCCCCCCCACACACACACACAGCATACGGTATATAGACAAGTCCACCACACACAGTATACAGTATATAGACAAGTCCCCCCCACACAGCATACAGTATATAGACAAGTCCCCACACACAGCATACGGTATATAGACAAGTCCCCCACACACAGCATACAGTATATAGACAAGTCCCCAAACACAGCATACGGTATATAGACAAGTCCCCCACACACAGCATACGGTATATAGACAAGTCCCCCCCACACAGCATATGGTATATAGACAAGTCCCCCACACACAGCATACAGTATATAGACAAGTCAAACCACACACAGCATACAGTATATAGACAAGTCCCCCTCACACAGCATATAGTATATAGACAAGTCCCCCACACACAGCATACGGTATATAGACAAGTCCCCCACACACAGCATACGGTATATAGACAAGTCCCCCCCACACACAGCATACAGTATATAGACAAGTCCCCCATACACAGCATACGGTATATAGACAAGTCCCCCCCACGCAGCATACGGTATATAGACAAGTTACCCACACACATCATACGGTATATAGACAAGTCCCCCACACACAGCATATGGTATATAGACAAGTCACCCACACACAGCATATGGTATATAGACAAGTCCCCCACACACAGCATACAGTATATAGACAAGTCCCCCACACAGAGCATACGGTATATAGACAAGTCCCCCACACACAGCATACGGTATATAGACAAGTCCCCCACACACAGCATACAGTATATAGACAAGTCCCCCACACACAGCATATGGTATATAGACAAGTCCCCCACACACAGCATATGGTATATAGACAAGTCCCCCACATACAGCATATGGTATATAGACAAGTCCCCCACACACAGCATATGGTATACAGACAAGTCCCCCACACACAGCATACAGTATATAGACAAGTCCCCCACACGCAGCATATGGTATATAGACAAGTCCCCCACACACAGCATATGGTATATAGACAAGTCCCCCACACACAGCATACAGTATATAGACAAGTCCCCCATACACAGCATACAGTATACAGACAAGTCCCCCACACACAGTATATGGTATATAGACAAGTCCCCACACACAGCATACGGTATATAGACAAGTCCCCCACACACAGCATACGGTATATAGACAAGTCCCCCACACACAGCATACGGTATATAGACAAGTCCCCCACACACAGCATACAGTATATAGACAAGTCCCCCACACACAGCATACGGTATATAGACAAGTCCCCCACACACAACATACAGTATATAGGCAAGTCCCCCACACACAACATACAGTATATAGACAAGTCCCCCATACACAGCATACAGTATATAGACAAGTCCCCCACACACAGCATACGGTATATAGACAAGTCCCCCACACACAGCATACGGTATATAGACAAGTCCCCCACACACAGCATACGGTATATAGACAAGTCCCCCACACACAGCATACGGTATATAGACAAGCCCCTCCACACACACACACAGCATACGGTATATAGACAAGTCCACCACACACAGTATACAGTATATAGACAAGTCCCCCCCACACAGCATACAGTATATAGACAAGTCCCCACACACAGCATACGGTATATAGACAAGTCCCCCACACACAGCATACAGTATATAGACAAGTCCCCAAACACAGCATACGGTATATAGACAAGTCCCCCAAACACAGCATATGGTATATAGACAAGTCCCCCACACACAGCATACAGTATATAGACAAGTCCCCAAACACAGCATACAGTATATAGACAAGTCCCCCACACACAGCATATGGTATATAGACAAGTCCCCCACACACAGCATACGGTATATAGACAAGTCCCCCACACACAGCATACAGTATATAGACAAGTCCCCCACACACAGCATACAGTATATAGACAAGTCCCCCATACACAGCATACAGTATACAGACAAGTCCCCCACACACAGCATATGGTATATAGACAAGTCCCCACACACAGCATACGGTATATAGACAAGTCCCCCACACACAGCATACGGTATATAGACAAGTCCCCCACACACAGCATACGGTATATAGACAAGTCCCCCACACACAGCATACAGTATATAGACAAGTCCCCCACACACAGCATACGGTATATAGACAAGTCCCCCACACACAACATACAGTATATAGGCAAGTCCCCCACACACAACATACCGTATATAGACAAGTCCCCCATACACAGCATACAGTATATAGACAAGTCCCCCACACACAGCATACGGTATATAGACAAGTCCCCCACACACAGCATACGGTATATAGACAAGTCCCCCACACACAGCATACGGTATATAGACAAGTCCCCCACACACAGCATACGGTATATAGACAAGCCCCCCCCCCACACACACACAGCATACGGTATATAGACAAGTCCACCACACACAGTATACAGTATATAGACAAGTCCCCCCCACACAGCATACAGTATATAGACAAGTCCCCACACACAGCATACGGTATATAGACAAGTCCCCCACACACAGCATACAGTATATAGACAAGTCCCCAAACACAGCATACGGTATATAGACAAGTCCCCCACACACAGCATACGGTATATAGACAAGTCCCCCACACACAGCATACGGTATATAGACAAGTCCCCCACACACAGCATACGGTATATAGACAAGTCCCCCACACAGCATACGGTATATAGACAAGTCCCCCACACACAGCATACGGTATATAGACAAGTCCCCCACACACAGCATACAGTATATAGACAAGTCCCTCACACACAGCATACAGTATATAGACAAGTACCCCACACAGCATACGGTATATAGACAAGTCCCCCACACACAGCATACAATATATAGACAAGTCCCCCACACACAGCATACGGTATATAGACAAGTCCCCCACACAGCATACGGTATATAGACAAGTCCCCCACACACAGCATACGGTATATAGACAAGTCCCCCACACACAGCATACAGTATATAGACAAGTCCCCTACACACAGCATACAGTATATAGACAAGTCCCCCACACACAGCATACAGTATATAGACAAGTCCCCCACACAGCATACAGTATATAGACAAGTCCCCCACACACAGCATACAGTATATAGACAAGTCCCCCACACAGCATACAGTATATAGACAAGTCCCCCACACACAGCATACAGTATATAGACAAGTCCCCCACACACAGCATACAGTATATAGACAAGTCCCCCACACAGCATACAGTATATAGACAAGTCCCCCACACACAGCATACAGTATATAGACAAGTCCCCCACACAGGATACAGTATATAGACAAGTCCCCCACACAGCATACGGTATATAGACAAGTCCCCACACACAGCATACAGTATATAGACAAGTCCCCCACACACAGCATACAGTATATAGACAAGTCCCCCACACACAGCATACGGTATATAGACAAGTCCCCCACACACAGCATACGGTATATAGACAAGTCCCCCACACACAGCATACGGTATATAGACAAGTCCCCCACACAGCATACGGTATATAGACAAGTCCCCCACACACAGCATACGGTATATAGACAAGTCCCCCACACACAGCATACGGTATATAGACAAGTCCCCCACACACAGCATACGGTATATAGACAAGTCCCCCACACACAGCATACGGTATATAGACAAGTCCCCCACACACAGCATACGGTATATAGACAAGTCCCCCACACACAGCATACGGTATATAGACAAGTCCCCCACACACAGCATACAGTATATAGACAAGTCCCCCACACACAGCATACGGTATATAGACAAGTCCCCCCCCTCCACACACACACAGCATATGATATATAAACTATGTTGCAAATTATTATGCAAATAATATTTTCTCAGATTTTCCCAAATTTCCTATATGAATTGCAGTCATTGTAATTTTCCAGTCAAATAACTATTAGGCTGGGTGCCCACGTAGCGTTTTTCAAGCATTTATGCTGCGGAATTTCCGCAGCGTAAACGCTTGTGAAACGCTAGGTAATCCGCACCCCATGGTCCCCAATGGGATTCCGCATGTTCTATGCACATGCTGCGGATTTTTCTGCAGCGTTTATGCTGCGTACAAAAATCCGCAGCATGTCATTTAATTTTGCGGACGCGCAGCGGAACTCCCGCCACTGACTTGCATTGAAACGCATAGAAATCGCGACTGTACATTTGTACAAGCGGCTTCTATGCGTCTCTATGTGCGGATGGTACCCAGTTCTGGAGGAGAGGAGACTCTCTTCCAGACCTGGGTACCATTGTACCTGTAAAAAAATAATAAAATAACAAATAAAGTTTATACTCACCTTTCCGAAGGCTTTTCTCTGAATGCCGGCATCGCTTGAGGACCTGCGGTGACGTCACAGTCATGTGACCGCAGGCCCTTCACCGCTCTGTCTCGCGATTTGCCGGCAGCCGGGAACCAGACAGGAACGAGCGCTGCAGCCACGCCGGGGCCTCGGGGGTGAGTATAGCTTTATTTGTTTTAATTTTTACGGTTCACACTGTATAAATCCATGCTGTTTGCATGGATTTATATAGTGTGACCTAGTTGTCAAGCACTTTCCAAGTGATGCTATCGCCTGGAAAGCGCTTGTCAATCTGCATGCGGAAACGCATGTGAATCCGCATGTATTCTGCAGGAAAAACGCATGCACAATCTGCATGCGTTTTTTCTGCCAGGGAGATGCAGAAATGCTGCAGAAATTTTCTGCTTCATTTCTGGATCGTGGGCACATAGCCTTAGAGTACAATTGAAAGGTTTTTGTACAAACTGCCTATGATAACAGTATATTTTTTAAAAAATAAAAAACTCAAACTGCACTCAAAATGCATGTTCCAAATTATTATGCACAGCAGAGTTTTCAACCTTTTCATTTTAATAAAGAACAAAAAAAATGGTCATTTTTGAAATTATAAGCATTAGCAGGTTATTACAAACTGAAATCAAACAGTTTTCAACTCAAAACTTTATTCTAGGTGATGTTACATTTGCACATAGGACCCCTTGTTCGAAAGGAGCTTCTGAACTCTCTCGTCCATTGAATTTGTCAGGTTTTGGATGGTTTCTGCTTCAATTGTTTTGCATGAGGACAGAATACCCTCCCAGAGCTGTTGCTTAGATGTGAACTGCCTCCCGCCATCATAGACACTCCTTTTGATGATGCTCCAGAGGTTCTCAATGGGGTTGAGGTCAGGGGAGCATGGGGGCCACACCATAAGTTTGTCCCCTTTTATGCCCATAGCAGCCAGAGATGCAGATGTGTTATGTGCAGCATGAGACGGGGCATTATCATGCATGAAATGATCTCGATGGTCCAGATGGATGGAGTGGAGGATGGCTGGTTGATGGACACCCCATGCAAACACGGCTACGGCACCAACAAGGAGGAGGTGGAGTAATGTTTTGGGCTGGAATCATGGGGAGAGAGATTGTCGGCCCCTTTAAGATCCCTGAAGGGATATAGATGAACTCCATAATGTATGTTGAGTTTCTCAAACAGCACTTCCTGCCATGGTTCAAGAAGAAGAACCGTGCATTCCGCAGCAAGATCATTTTCATGCATGATAATGCCCCGTCTCATGCTGCACATAACACATCTGCATCTCTGGCTGCTGTGGGGATAAAAGGGGACAAACTTATGGTGTGGCACCCATGCTCCCCTGACCTCAACCCCATTGAGAACCTCTGGAGCATCATCAAAAGGAGTGTTTATGATGGCGGGAGGCAGTTCACATCTAAGCAACAACTCTGGGAGGGTATTCTGTCTTCATGCAAAACAATTGAAGCAGAAACCATCCAAAACCTGACAAATTCAATGGATGAGAGAGTTCAGAAGCTCCTTTCTTTTAGTACCCCCCATAAAGTAGAATACCACACAGCCCTCCAAACAGTATAATGGCCCCCACATAGTCCTCCAAATTGTATGATGGCCTCTACATAGCATTCCAAATAGCATGATGGCCTTCAAATAGTATTTACAGCCCCCTTCATAGCCTTTCAAATAGTATGATGGCCCCCTTCATAGCCCTCTAAATAGTATGATGTCCCCCACATAGCCCTCCAAATAGTATGACGGCCCCCACATAGCCCTCCAAATAGTATGACGGCCCCCATATAGCCCTACAAATAGTATGAAAGCCCCCCACATAGCCCTCCAAATGGTATGACGGCCCCACATAGCCCTTCAAATGGTATGACGGCCCCCGCATAGCCCTCCAAATGGTATGACAGGCCCCCACATAGCCCTCTAAATAGTATGATGGCCCTCCCAAATAGTATGACGGCCCCCACATAGCCCTCCAAATAGTATGATGGCCACCACATAGCCCTACAAATAGTATGATGGCCCCACATAGCACTTCAAATAGTATGATGGCCCCCACCTAGCCCTCCAAATAGTATGATGGTTCCCACATAGCTCTCCAAATAGTATGATGGCCCACAAACAGTATGATTACCCAAGATCCCTCAGATTCATGGGCCTCATAACAGCCATATGTTTATCTGCTGTTAGCGGTATGCCACTGCGTCATGACCGTACCACATATGACTGCTGCAGCCAATCAGTTGACTGATCAGCTCATACCATGTACACTAGGATTAGACAGCACCTGGCACAGCTGTGATGGATTTGTTTGGGCATATCAGGTGTACACATAGTGAGGCCAATATTATTCACTAGGTCAGATGTTGAAGCAGGGTAAGACATGGTTCCAGAGGCAACTGAGATGAGGATAGAGAAGCCATGCTCTCCTCTATCGCAGCCCAGGTGCTTCACAAATTAATCCGTAAAAATGAAAAAGTATTTTTTTTCCACTTTTTCATTTTTACGAATCAATTTGTGAAGCACCTGGGGGTTCCAAGTGTTCACTATGCATCTAGATAGGTGCCTTGGGGGGTCTAGTTTCAAAAATGGGGTCACTTGTGGGGGAGCTCCAATGTTTAGGCACACAGGGGCTCTCCAAACGCAACATGGTGTCCGCTAACAATTTGAGCCGATTTTCCATTCAATTTGTTAGCGGACACCATGTCGCGTTTGGAGAGCCCCTGATGTGCCTTAACAGTGGAAACCCCCCACAAGAGACCCCATTTTGGAAACTAGACCCCTCAAGGATTTTATCAAGGGGTATAGTGAACATTTTGAACCCAGAGGTACGACACAGAATTTGATAACATTAGATCATCATATTGAATAAGTTGTCATTAGTCTTGAGAGCAATTGCTCGCTACTTGAGTTTGCATCGGGTACTCAGGTATGCACCATGTACTGCGTGTGCTCGAGTGACATGCTCGAGTCCCTGCCCCGCATGTTTCACGGTTATTAGACACCCAAAAAAAAACATGCGGGGATCGCTCGTGCATGGCAGGCAATCCCCGCAAAGTTTTTTTGGCCGTGAAGCATATGGGGCGGAGACTCGAGCATGTCACTCAAATACCCACGATACTCAATGCATACCAGAGCACCCGATGCAAAATCAAGTAGCGAGCACTTGCGCTCAACACTAGTCGCCATATCGTCATCTTTTTTCCTTACTTTTGAAAAAAATCCCAACCCATCACAACCCCAACCCCAGCCCTAACCCTAGCACAACCCTAAAGCTAGCACAACCCTAACCCGAGAGTTTATTTTTTACACCGTTCCTCATACGGTATAAGTGATTAGACGACTTTATTCTTCGGGTTGGTGCGATTACAGCGATACCAGAATCATATGGGGTTTTTATGATTGACAGCTGTCACACACTAAAAGACGCATTTTTTGTAAAATCTAGTTTTTGCATCGCCATATTTTGAGAGCTATAATTTTTCCATATTTGGGCTGATAGAGTCATATGACAGCTTGTTTTTTGCGGGACAAGTTGACGTTTTTATTGGTGCCATTTTCAGGCATGTGACATTTTTTGATCGCTTTCTATTCCGATTTTTGGGAGGCAGAATAAACAAAAACCAGCAATTCAGGAATTGTTTTTTTTTTTTTTTATTATTTTGTTCCGCGTGTGGTAAAATTGATAAGGCAGCTTTATTCTTTGGGTCAGTACGTTTACAGCGGTACCACATTTATATCGTATTTCTATTTCACTTTTACACAATAAAAGATATTTTATAGAAAAAAAATTTTTTTTGCATCGCTTTATTCTGAGAGCTATAACTTTTTGATTTTTCGGATGATGGAGCTGTAGGCAGCTTGTTTTTTGCGGGACAAAATGACGTTTTCAGCGGTACCATTTTTATTTATATTCGTCTTTTTGATTGCGTGTTATTCCATTTTTTGTTTGGCAGTATGAAGATAAAGCATTGTTTTTTGCTTCGTTTTTTTTTTTTTTTTTTTTTTACTGTGTTCACTGAAGGGGTTAACTAGTGGGACAGTTTAATAGGTCAGGTTGTCCGGATGCGGCGATACCAAATATGTGTACTTTTTTTGCTTGTTTGCTTTTTTTTCATAATAATATTTATTGATGGGTACATTATATTTTTATTTCTGGTGGATTATTATTATTATTTTTTTTTAAAATATTTTTACAATTTTTTTTTTCACTTTCTGACAGTTTTTACACTTTTTTACTTTGTCCCACTGTGGGACTTTCTCTTTTTTTATTCTGATCGCCTGCATAGCATAGGGATGGAGCACCATCCCTGTGCCATGAAGGCAGTCAGCGCTGCACAGTGAGATTGTTTGGTCATGCACTGTGCATGACCAAACAATGTTCCTGCTAAATGGTGACCCGGATGTTGTCATGACGACATCGGGTCGTCATGGCAACACCCGGGAAGCCCCGGCAGACAGCGCTGGAGGCCGGAAGAGGAGGTGAGTATTGCGATCACCTCCCCTTGCCACCGCAATGCTGCGATCGACTTCGATCGCAGCATTGCGGGGGTTAATGTGCCGGGAGCGGTGCGGGACAGCTCCCTGCACATAGTACCGGGTGTCAGCTGTGACAATCAGCTGACACCCGGCGGCGATCGCGCCCGCACAGACTGTGTGCGTGCGCGATTGCCATGACGTACTAATACGGGTCAGGCTCTTAAAGCCCAGGGCACAGACGCGTATTACTAAGTCATGGGCTGTAAAGGGGTTAATGAATCAGAGCCAATATAGATTGCCAATCATGGGCCAATTCTTTGTGCCAGAGAGCCCCTGGCGACAATACATGCTGATGGCCTATCAGAGGCCAGCAGCTGACGTCGGCATGCATGTGAAGGCGAGCATGGCAGTGACGTCATACACTCCTGTCGCCTGCCAAAGTCAGCTGCCGGCTTTACAAGAGGACGCTGCTCGGCGGGAGAGCGAGGGGCAGGTGAGTATTTATTTATTTATTTTAAATCAGTGGTCATGCTAGTGACTCGCCCCCAGGGCCGTGGGTTACTCGGCAGCCGGGCCTTACGACTGCTTTCGGGGAGAGATCACGGTGGCTGGCCCGTTGCCGTGACCCAGGGCGGTCAGTGCAAAAAGGGGATATTTATAGGGGATTTGTCGTGACGCCACCTGTGGTGCCTGGTGAGGATCACCAGCGCTGCGACAGTCCTCTGAGGCAGATGATAGGGCAGCTTGAGATGGAATGGCTCCCCACAGGTGTTGTAGTGCAGGGAGGGAAATGGCACCGGTGAAAGAAAGGAGCGGAGGCAGCTCAGTGCACTCATCCAAGATTTACTCACAGTTCTTAGACAGTCCACAGGTGCACTGTACTGATGCAAGCCTCCCGCGTCGCGCCACGTTCACTGGGCAGGGGTTCCATCCTTCCTCATGCAGTTCGGGTGTACAGAACCCCACTTTCTTATGTACCTCTCTAGACCGACTTCACGCTGGGTCTTACTCCCTCCTGCCCTGCGCTTCCCACTGTGAATCCTGTTCGGGTGGCTGCGAGGTCCCCCCTGTCCGTCGGAGTTGCATAGACCTGCTTGACCTCACTTGGATTGAAGTGGGGGTTTGGCTCCTGGCTATAGAAGTCAGAAGCCTCCGGTTTTTCCAGCCGAGGCCTGAAGCTGCACGACTGGGCCAGGGGCCGGTCCCCTTCTTGCGGCCTAGATCCTCCTGACACTTGGCAGGTTCGGGGTGTATGGGTGCCGCCTGCACTCGCCGTATTCCCCTAGGATCCCTTCTACAGAACAGAGCTTACTCCCTGCTCCCCTCCTGGGCCTCAGTCCTGGGCCCTTGTAGTGGAGCAGAGCTCCTACAGAGACTCTGCTCCCACACTGTTCCTCTGAACCACACTCCTCAACTCCCTGCTCTTGTTAAGATGTCTACCTTTTTATATATCTACTGTATGAGTGCTCCCATAAACTACTTCCTCCACCCACACCCACTACTGGTTCCCCCTAACTTTGGGTTCCCCCCACCCCAGCCAGGGTCAGGGCTCAGCAGAAAACTACATTGCCTCTTGCCCCTCCTGCTGGCCTGGGGTAGTGTAGTGTTGGATGTAGGTGTTGGGGTTCCGTGCAGCACTTCCTCCTTACCTGAGAGAAGGGAGACACCACACCTCTGGGTGAGGTGCAGTACCTCTGTGGCGACCGAACCCTCAGGGGCGCCACACTACTACATGGATGACTATGGAGATGCATTATACTTTATGGATGACTATGGGGCTGCATTATAGTACATGGATGATTATGGGCTGTGCATTATAATTTATGGATGACTATAGGGTGCATTATGTTTTATGGATGACTATGGGGTGCATTATATTTTATGGATGACTATGGGGGTGCATTATAGTACATGGATGACTATGGGCTGTGCATTATACGTTATGAATGACTATGGATTGTGCATTATAATTTATGGATGACTATGGGGTGCACTATACTACATGGATGACTATGGGCTGTACATTATACTTTATGGAGGACTAATGGCTGTGTATTATATTATATGAAGGATATGGGCTGTGTATTATGCTAATATGGATGACTATGGGCTGTGCAGTGTATTATATGGAGGACTATGGGATGTATTATACAATATAAAGGACTATGAGATGTCCATTATACTTCTTCTATGGAGCCCCGTGACTTTTACGTACGCCCCTGATGAGCATAGTTTATTTTCTTCTATACATTAAAGAACAGTAGCAGAATGGGGAAAATATACCAGGATGAGGGATATACTGTATATACCAGAATGGGCCGGGGATAAGGGACATATACCAGAATGGGCGATATAAATACCAGGATGGGGCCAGGATGAGGGACATATATACCAGGATGAGCGATATACGGTATATACCAGGATGGAGGACGCGCATATATATATATATATAATATATATATAATTGTCTTATCCCGTCTGTCTGTCTGTCTTTCTGTCCAGGAAATCCCACGTCGCTGATTGGTCAGGCCGCGGCCAATCAGCGACGCGGGATTTCAGAACAAGATGGCGGCCGTTAGCGGCTCACCCTCACACGCTCACCCTCAGATGCTCACCCTCAGACGCTCACGCTCTGACGCTCACGCTCTGATGCTCACGCTCGGACGCTCACCCTCAGATGCTCACGCTCTGACGCTCACGCTCGGACGCTCACGCTCTGACGCTCACGCTCTGACGCTCACGCTCGGACGCTCACACTTGGACGCTCACGCTCAGGCTCTGACGCTCACGCTTTGACGCTCACCCTCGGACGCTCACTTTCAGACCCTCACCCTCGGACGCTCACCCTCGGACGTTCACCCTCGGACGCTCACCCTCAGACACTCACGCTCAGACGCTCACTCTCGGACGCGCACGCTCGGACGCTCACGCTCGGACGCTCACGCACTGACGCTCTCGCTCTGACGCTCACGCTCGGACGCTCACGCTCTGACGCTCACGCTCGGACGCTCACGCTCAGACGCTCATGCACTGACGCTCTCGCTCTGACGCTCACACTCACGCACGGACGCTCACGCTCTGACGCTCAGGCTCTGACGCTCACCCTCGGACACTCACCCTCAGACGCTCACCCTCGGACGCTCACCCTCGAACGCTCACCCTCAGACGCTCACACGCTCACCCTCACACACTCTCATTCTCACGCTCACATTCTCACGCTCACTCTCACACACTCCCGCTCCCACGCTCACCCTCCCACGCTCACCCTCACACCCGCTCCCACGCTCACCCTCACACGCTCCCACGCTCACCCTCACACGCTCACACTGTGCTAGCCGGTCATCTCCCTCACACGCTCACCCTGTGCTAGCCGGTCATCTCCCGGCTGCTCGCAGCAGAAGTACGCCTCGCTCCCCGGTCCTCCAAAATTCATTAGGGGCCCCAGGGGGATACATTGGGGGGTTAATTTAAAGTAGTGCACAACCCATTTAAACACGGCTTCGCTGATTAGTCGCGCCCGGTCGGACGCATACATATTCTAGAATACCCGATGCGTTAGAATCGGGCCACCATCTAGTATATATATATATATATATATATATATATATATATATATATATATATATATAATATAATAATTCATTTAAGATGGAAGGGGGACCCGGTCCAGATCTTGCACTCGGGCCCATTGGACTCTAGTTACGCCACTACATGCAGCTATAACCAGTCAGTCAAATGGGTACATACAGTACTGTGCAATATTTTTAAACAGGTATCGAAAAATGCTGCAAAACAACATCAAAGCATCAGGTATACTTGCATACAGTTTTGTGAAGGACCTCAACAAGGAGACTGTTCCCAATATCCTGGCTCACTAAAAAATAACCACAGATCTTCTGTGGATGTAGGCTTGGACAAAAATACTTCTGTCTCTCTATGTAATCCAAGACAGACTTGATGATTTTGAGATCAGTGTTCTGTGGGGGCCATATCATCACTTCCAGGTTCGTTGTTCTTTTTTATACTGTAGATAGTACTTAGTCAAATTGGCTTTATGTTTGGGGTCATTGTCCTACTTTTTAGGTATTGTGGTTCTGTGCTCCCATCTGGGAATGGATCAAGTCCAGTGCTACGCTACTCCAGTCGCAGGGGTCACCATTGTCCTGACTCTGCAGGCGAAGCTACTACGCATGCAGGAAAACCGTCTCAATCGTATGGAGCATTGCGCTCTGGAGTAGTAGGATTTGTGAGGATGCGGGATGCCGTATCTCCCACTGATATAATGCTCGGTTAACATGGGATGCTGTGTTCCCCCGGTTGCCAGGCAACACACTATACTGCTGTGTCTGGCACTAGGCAGTGGTGGGATTGGGTCCAAGCTGCTTTGCAAATTAGCAGGGAGTGGTTGTCGTGGGATGATTGAGAGGTATTCAACATGTGATCATTAGGTGGGCTATTTAACCCTGTTCCCTGCTCAGTCCTTTGCTGTTTATTACAGTTTCAATGTGCTGTGGTGGTGAGGGGTGCTATCATTATTAGTTGTTATCTTTCCAGCGTTTTGTCTTAGGAGTCTTCTCTTTCCCTTTTAATTTTTCCTAGGTGTTCTTACAGAGGTACCCACCTGGTTCTTGACTAGGCACCGGCCGTGTCACCAGACGCCAGCTGGCTGGCGACAGTGGACCTGGGAAGGCTCTGCCAAAGTCCCCCTTCCATCACTGGGAGCTGAGTGAAAAGTGTTCCCGGTCCTAAAGACGCCAAGTGCGTCTGTCCCTGCGGATTTGCTGGTTTGGTGCCAGTCTTGCTGGGTCTTTCTGCGTTAGCGCATTACACTGCTGAATAATAAATTTAGAGTCAGTCAGACGCTTAACTGATGGTATTGCATGATGGATAATTATTAGTGTTGAGCGAGTATGTTCTGTTAACCCTTTCGGCGAGTATGCTTGGGCCGAGCACCGAGTAGTTACAGCTGCTCAGTGTTATGTTTGAATCACTCCCGTGTGCATGATTTGAGACTGTTTGACAGCTTTAGTACATGTAAGGAATGTCTATTTCTTACACATTCCTCACATGTATTAAACTGAACTGAATTATGATGTTGGAAATCGGGAGTTGCTGGCTATTAAACTCGCGTTTGAACATTGGCGTCATTTTTTGGAAGGCGCTAGATTTCCTATTCAGCTTTTCACAGATCATAAGAATTTGGTTTATCTGGATGCTGCCAAGCGCTTGAATGCCCGTCAAGCTAGGTGGGCACTTTTTTTTTCTCGGTTTAATTTTTCTGTTACCTATATCCCTGGTACTAAGAATGTTAAAGCCGATGCTTTATCTCGCAGCTTCTCTCCTACGGTCAGTGCTGAGGAGGAGGAGAGCATTTTACAGAAAGGAGTTGTGGTGGCGGCTTTGGACTCCGTTTTGGAGAATGGGATTCTGAAAGCTCAAGATGATGCTCCATCTAACACTCCCCATGGTGAGGTTGTTCGTGCCTGGAGCCTTTAGGAGAGATTTGTTTGTGGAGTGTCATGAGTCTCTGTTGGCAGGTCATCCAGGAATTTCGGAGACTAAGAGACTGATCAATCACAGTTTTTGGTGGCCTGGATGGCAGAAGGAAGTCATCAAGTGGGTGCGTCAGGGTACTGTGTGCGCTAGGTCAAAGGCTTCACATACTCCTGCTGCAGGGTTGCTTTGCCTTCTGGAGGTTCCTAGTGCGCCTTGGACGCATCTCACTATGGATTTTATTACTGATCTTCCTGTGTCCGAGGGTTTTACTGTCATCTGGGTGGTCGTGGACCGTTTTAGTAAGATGTGTCATTTGGTTCCATTCATTAAGTTGCCCTGCGCCAAGACACTTGCTAAGGCATTTGTTAAGGAGATTGTCAAGCTCCATGGCGTTCCCACGGATATTGTTTCTGATAGAGGACCTCAGTTTGTGGCTCGCTTTTGGCGTGCTTTTTGTGACAGGTTGGGAGTCCATTTGTCATTTTTGTCTGGTTATCATCCTGAGTCTAATGGACAGACTGAAAGAAAGAACCAGGATGTTGAGCAGTTTTTGCGTTGCTTTGTGGCGGACAATCAAGAGGTGTGGTCGGAGTTTCTGCCTCTCGCAGAATTTGCTCTTAACAGTCATACACCCTCCTCTGCTGGGTGTTCTCCTTTTTTTTGTTGTACTGGGAGACATCCGTCTTTTGGTTCGTTCTCCAAATTGGGGTCGGCGGTGCCGGAGGAGGAGAATTTTTCCGGTGATTTGGAGAGAGTTTGGACTAATGTACGTTGTAACCTTCAAGAGGCTAACAAAAAGTCCAAGAAGTATTTTGACAGGAAACGTAAACAGGTTTTGTTTACTGTGGGTGACATGGTTTGGTTGTCCTCGAAGAACCTGCGGTTGAGGATTCCATCTAAAAAACTAAAGTTTGTGGGTCCATTTAAAGTGCTTCAGGTTGTTAACCCGTCTGCTGTTAGGTTGGATGTCCCTACTTCCTGGAAGATTAATCCTGTGTTTCATGTTTCCTTCTTGAAAAAGGCTGACGTATCTAATAGGGACGACACTGTCACAGTTCCTCCTGTGGTGGAAGACGGCGAATATGAAATTTCTCGTATTTTGAATTCTAGATGGCATAGAGGGAAATTATAGTATCTTGTCTCCTGGAAGGGTTTCGGTCCCGAAGACAACTCCTGGGTAAGGACGGATGATGTCTCTGCTCCTAGGCTTGTTAAAGCTTTCCACAGGAGCTTTCCTGATAGGCCTGGGCCTGGAGGATACGGAGGATCCTCATAGAAGAGGGGGTACTGTTAGAACCCTCCTGTTAGTTTTTGCTATCTTGTGTTTTGCGGTCACGTGACCATCTGCCTATATATTCCAGCTTCACCCTTCTGGCTTTGCTGGACTTCAGTGTTGTTTGACTGTTTTGCTAGCCTGGTGCTTCGGTGCCTATCTCTGTCAGTTTGCTTGGTCCTCTTGGACCTCTAGTACTTTTTGTCAATTTGTCTTTTGTGTTCTACAACAATTTCTGTTTAGGAGGTGTCCCATTTTTGTCCCAGTCCTTAGTTCTTTAGGGACCCCTCCCTTAATTCTATAGGTCTTCGTTCAGACTAGCCGAGGACAAAGGTGGGTCTGTTCACTAGGAACAAGCAGCCCGCTACATCATAGGGATTCAGCTTAGTCTTACTGTAGGGACAGCTTTCCCCTATCTTTCCTTAGTTCTTGTTGCAGATCACAACACACATAGCCTTACTTTGTTATTTAGATAGACAGATATATAGATAGAGGGCTGCCACCAGGAATTTCAGGGCCCAATATTGGCAACATTTTCGAGCTCCCTTGAGACTCCGCCCAGGCTCCACCCCAGCTCCACCTCCACCCCTCGAAACTTCCACAGTCCCACCACCCAATCTTGGAAAAACTCCACTTCTGCACCACGCCCTCACCAATCACAGATTTACAGTTCCCACTGAACCATATATCATATACATAGCCAGCAACTTTTGTTTTGGCCAAAAGATTTTTTTAATCAGCCACCACGACAAGTTAGACTCTTTTGGCTGGGCCCTACTCTACTCTAACCTATTAAACCTTTCTTAAAATATCCAACACTCTTTTTAGGTATATTTTTATTTATTTTTCTTTAAAGGAATGTGTCACATACATTTTTTAAAATGACTAATAATATCACATTCAAGGAACAAATACCATCACACCATGGCCGGACCACAATTTACCATCACATAGTCACCAAATAATACCACATACAAGGTATACTGCCACACCAGGACCAGAACACATATTACCACCACATAGTGATCAAATAATGCCACATACAAGGAACAAATACCGGCATACCATGGCCAGACCACATATTACCACCACATAGTGACCGAATAATACCACAAGCAAGGAACAAATACCACCACACCATGACCAGACCACATATTACCACCAAATGGTCACCAAATAATACCACATATACACTGTGTGCAGAATTATTAGGCCAATAAGTATTTTGATCACATGATAATTTTTATACATGTTGTCCTACTCCAAGCTGCATAGGCTTGAGAGCCAACTACCAATTAAGTAAATCTGGTGATGTGCATCTCTGTAATGAGGAGAGGTGTTGACTAATGACATCAACACCCTATATAAGGTGTGCTTAATTATTAGGCAACTTCCTTTCCTTTGGCAAAATGGGTCAGAAGAGAGATTTGACGGGCTCTGAAAAGTCCAAAATTGTGAGATGTCTTACAGAGGGATGCAGCAGTCTTGAAATTTCCAAACTTTTGAAGCGTGATCACCGAACAATCAAGCATTTCATGGCAAATAGCCAACAGGGTCGCAAGAAGCGTGTTGGCCAAAAAAGGCGCAAAATAACTGCCCATGAATTGAGGAAAATCAAGCGTGAAGCTGCCAAGATGCCATTCGCCACCAGCTTTGCCATATTTCAGAGCTGCAACGTTACTGGAGTATCAAAAAGCACAAGGTGTGCGATACTCAGGGACATGGCCAAGGTAAGGAAGGCTGAAAAACGACCACCTTTGAACAAGAAACATAAGATAAAATGTCAAGAATGGGCCAAGAAATATCTTAAGACTGATTTTTCAAAGGTTTTATGGGCTGATGAAATGAGAGTGACTCTTGATGGGCCAGATGGATGGGCCAGAGGCTGGATCAGTAAAGGGCAGAGAGCTCCACTCCGACTCAGACGCCAGCAAGGTGGAGGTGGGGTACTGGTATGGGCTGGTATCATCAAAGATGAACTTGTGGGACCTTTTCAGGTTGAGGATGGAGTGAAGCTCAACTCCCAGACCTACTGCCACTTTCTGGAAGACAACTTCTTCAAGCAGTTGTACAGGAAGAAGTCGGTATCGATCAAAAAAACATGATTTAAATGCAGGACAATGCTCCATCACATGCATCCAACTACTCCACAGCGTGGCTGGCCAGTAAAGGTCTAAAAGAAGAAAAAATAATGACATGGCCCCCTTGTTCACCTGATCTGAACCCCATAGAGAACCTGTGGTCCATCATAAAATGTGAGATCTACAGGGAGTGAAAACAGTACACCTCTCGGAAGAGTGTCTGGGAGGCTGTGGTGGCTGCTGCACGCGAAAACAGATCAAGCAACTGACAGAATCTATGGATGGAAGGCTGTTGAGTGTCATCATAAAGAAAGGTGGCTATATTGATCACAAATTTTTTTGGTTTTTGTTTTTGCATGTCAGAAATGTTTATTTCTATATTTTGTGCACTGATATTGGTTTACCTGGTGAAAATAAACAAGCGAGATGGGATTATATTTGGTTTTTATTAAGTTGCGTAATAATTCTGCACAGTAATAGTTACCTGCACACACAGATATCCTCCTAAGATAGCCAAATCTAAAAAAAAAACACTCCAACTACCAAAAATATTAAACTTGGATATTTATGAGTCTTTTGGGTTGATTGAGAACATAGTTGTTGATCAATAATAAAAATAATCCTCTAAAATACAACTTGCCTAATAATTCTGCACACAGTGTAAGGGACAAATACCGCCACACCATGACCGGACCACATATTACCACCACATAGTGACTAAATACTACAATACTGATCATTAATAAAAAAAAATAAAAAAAAATACTAATATTACCATAAGTGCCATTATACACAGGAGCTCTCTACATAGTAGACGGTGTATAGTGTAAGTGTAGAGGTAATACAGTGATCACCAGTGACATTATACACAGGAGCTCTGTATATAGTGTCAGTGTACAGGTAATACAGTGATCACCAGTGACATTATGCACAGGAGCTCTGTATATAGTGTCAGTGTACAGGTAATACAGTGATCACCAGTGACATTATGCACAGGAGCTCTGTATATAGTGTCAGTGTACAGGTAATGCAATGATCACCAGTGACATTATGCACAGGAGCTCTGCATATAGTGTCAGTGCACTGGTAATACAGGGATCACCAGTGACATTATACATAGGAGCTGTGTATATAGTGTACAGGTAATACAGTGATCACCAGTGACATTATACACAGGAGCTCTGCATATAGTGTACAGGTAATACAGTGATCACCAGAGACATCATACATAGGAGCTGTGTATATAGTGTACAGGTAATACAGTGATCACCAGTGACATTATGCACAGGAGCTCTGTATATAGTGTCAGTGTACAGGTAATGCAATGATCACCAGTGACATTATGCACAGGAGCTCTGCATATATTGTCAGTGCACTGGTAATACAGGGATCACCAGTGACATTATACATAGGAGCTGTGTATATAGTGTACAGGTAATACAGTGATCACCAGTGACATTATACACAGGAGCTCTGCATATAGTGTACAGGTAATACAGTGATCACCAGTGACATCACACATAGGAGCTGTGTATATAGTGTACACGTAATACAGTGATCACCAGTGACATTATGCACAGGAGCTCTGTATATAGTGTCAGTGTACAGGTAATATAGTGATCACCAGTGACATTATACACAGGAGCTCTGTATATAGTGTCATTGTACAGGTAATACAGTGATCACCAGTGACATTATGCACAGGAGCTCTGCATATAGTGTCAGTGTACAGGTAATACAGTGATCACCAGTGACATTATACACAGGAGCTCTGTATATAGTGTCAGTGTACTGGTAATACAGTGATCCCCAGTGACATTATGCACAGGAGCTCTGTATATAGTGTCAGTGTACAGGTAATATAGTGATCACCAGTGACAGTATGCACAGGAGCTCTGCATATAGTGTCAGTGTACAGGTAATACAGTGATCACCAGTGACATTATGCATAGGAGCTCTGTATATAGTGTCAGTGTACAGGTAATATTGTGATCACCAGTGACATTATACACAGGAGCTCTGCATATAGTGTCATTGTACAGGTAATACAGTGATCACCAGTGACATTATGCACAGGAGCTCTGCATATAGTGTCAGTGTACAGGTAATACAGTGATCACCAGTGACATTATACACAGGAGCTCTGTATATAGTGTCAGTGTACAGGTAATACAGTGATCCCCAGTGACATTATGCACAGGAGCTCTGTATATAGTGTCAGTGTACAGGTAATGCAATGATCACCAGTGACATTATGCACAGGAGATTTGCATATAGTGTCAGTGTACTGGCAATACAGGGATCACCAGTGACATTATACATAGGAGCTGTGTATATAGTGTACAGGTAATACAGTGATCACCAGTGACATTATACACAGGAGCTCTGCATATAGTGTACAGGTAATACAGTGATCACCAGTGAAATTATACATAGGAGCTCTGTATATAGTGTCAGTGTACAGGTAATACAGTGATCACCTGTGACATTATACACAGGAGCTCTGTATATAGTGTCAGTGTACAGGTAATGCAGTGATCACCAGTGACATTATGCACAGGAGCTCTGCATATAGTGTCAGTGTACAGGTAATACAGGGATCACCAGTGACATTATACATAGGAGCTGTGTATATAGTGTACAGGTAATACAGTGATCACCAGTGACATTATGCACAGGAGCTCTGCATATAGTGTCAGTGTACAGGTAATACAGTGATCACCAGTGACATTATACACAGGAACTCTGTATATAGTGTCAGTGTACAGATAATACAGTGATCACCAGTGACATTATGCACAGGAGATTTGCATATAGTGTCAGTGTACAGGTAATACAGGGATCACCAGTGACATTATACATAGGAGCTGTGTATATAGTGTACAGGTAATACAGTGATCACCAGTGACATTATACACAGGAGCTCTGCATATAGTGTATAGTGTACAGGTAATACAGTGATCACCAGTGACATACACAGGAGCGCTGTACATTAGTATATAGCGTATAGTGTCATTGTACAGAGAACACACTGACTCACAAGTGACGTCCTTCATCTTCGCTTTCATCCAGCACAGACCGACTTCTTCCAGCCAGGACTCGTCTCTGCATAAAATAGCACACAGTTATCTAGAGCACATTCCCCAATTTCTACATTACGCAGCTGAATACAGATGTGCACCCACCATTAATATATAATTAGTTATTATGCAACCCACCATTCCAAATACAAATTGTAATCCACCACGGCCCCCCCACTAACTGTAAATAGCCACTTTCTCCACCCCATAAATATACAAATTAAATAGCACCTGTACTCTTTCCCAATTCATTACCAGTCACACTCCTGCATCCTCAACACCCCCCACTCTGTACCTCCCGCTCCCCCAATTCATTATATTTACATGAACCCCTCCACTCCAGTTCATTATGTCATGTTCGTGCTCTCTCCCAACCTCTATTCATAATCATTTATTCTCCCCCACTCCCAATTCATCATTTGCTCTCCCCCAGTCCCAATTCATTATTTGCTCTCCCCCACTCCCAATTCACCATTAGCTCTCCCCACCCCCCATTCAACATTTGCTCTCCCCACTCCAAATTCACCATTAGCTCTCCCCACTCCCAATTCACCATTTGCTCTCCCCACTCCCAATTCACCACTAGCTCTCCCCACCCCGCACTCCCAATTCACCATTGGCTCCCCCACCCCCACTCCCCATTTGCTCTCCCCACCCGCACTCCCAACTCATGATTTGCTCTCCCCACCCTCCACTCCCAATTCACCATTTGCTCTCCCCACCCTCCACTCCCAATTCACCATTAGCTCTCCCCACCCTCCACTCCCAATTCACCATTTGCTCTCCCCACCCGCACTCCTAATTCACCATCTGCTCTCTACCCCCCACTTCCAATTCAACGTTTGGTCTCCCCACCCCCCACTCCCAATTCACTATTTGCTCCATTCACCATTAGTTCTCCCTCCCCCTATTCCCAATTCACCATTTGCTCTTCCCACCCCCAATTCATCATGTGCTCTCCACACTCCCAATTCACCATTAGCTCTCACTACCACTCCCTCCCAATTGACCATTTGCTCTCCCGACTCCCAATTTACCATTAGCTCTGCCCACCCCCACTGCACCATTTGGTCTCCCCACCCCCCACTCCCAATTCACCATTTGCTCTCCCCACCCCCAATTCACCATTTTCTCTCCCCACCCCAACTTCATAATTTGCTCTCCCCACCCCCACTTCAACATTTGCTCTCCCCACCCCCCTCTCTCAATTAATCATTTGCTCTCCCCACCCACTCCCAATTCATCATTTCCTCTCCTCACCCCCCCCCATTCAGCATATGCTCTCCCAACCCCCCACTTCCAATTCACCATGTACTCTCCCCACCCCCCAGATCATTATCTGCTCTCCCCAGCCCCAATTCACCATGTGCTCTCCCCATCCCCCACTCGCAATTCACCATTTGCTCTCTCCACCCCCCACCTTCAATTCATAATTTGCTCTCCCCATCCACCATGTGCTCTCCCCACCGCCAATTAATAATGTGCTCTATCCACTCCTCACTCCCAATTCACCATGTGCTCTCATAGTTACATAGTTTATAAGGCTGAAAAAAGACAAGCGTCCATCCAGTTCAGTCTATTTCTTGTGCACTGCAGCTATTCCGCAGCGTTGATCCAGGGGAAGGCAAAAAAAAACCATGCGGTATAGGCCAATTTACATCATTGAGGAAAAATTCACTTCCCGACTCCAATCTGGCAGTCAGATTAAATCCCTGGATTAATTAACTATCACTAAGCATAAGATGTAATTTTATTGTTCTCAAGAAAGGCGTCCAGGCGTCTCTTGAACTCATTAAGTGAGTTGGACATCACCACTTCCTCTCCCAGAGAGTTCCAGAGTCTCACGGCTCTGACCGTAAAGAATCCCCTTCTATGCTGGTGCAGGAACCTCCTTTCCTCCAGACGCATAGTGTGCACCTTCGTCTTTGTCACCATCCTTGGTATAAACAGGTCATGGGAGAGATCTCTGTACTGCCCCCTGATGTATTTATACATGTTTATGAGGTCTCCCCTAAGCCTTCTCTTTTCCAACGTAAATAGGCCTAATTTTGACAACCTCTCTGGGTATTCTAGTCCCTCCATTCCCTTTATTACCTTAGTCGCCCTCCTTTGTACCCTCTCTAGCTCCAATATGTCTTTCCTGAGCACCGGAGCCCAGAACTGTGCACAATATTCTAAGTGCGGCCTTACCAGCGCTTTATACAGAGGAAGAACAATGTTCTCATTATATGCCCCTATTCCTCTTCTGATGCATGCCATGACTCTATTTGCCTTCGCAGCTGCTGCCTGACACTGGGCACTCCAATTTAATTTGCTGTTAACCAAGACGCCCAGGTCCTTCTCCATGTCAGATTTCCCCAACGGTTTCCCATTTAATATGTATGGGTGACTGCTGTTTTTCTTTCCCATGTGCATTACCTTAGATTTATCGGGATTGAACCCCATTTGCCATTTTTTGGCCCAACTCCCCAATTTATCTAAATCCTCCTGTAGCTGTGCCCTATCCTCATCTGTATTAACTACTTTACAAAGTTTAGCATCATCTGCAAATATTGCTATTTTACTATGCAACCCTTCCACTAGATCATTAATAAATATATTAAATAATATAGGGCCCAAGACAGACCCTTGAGGCACCCCGCTAGTAACCCTGACACACCCTGAGCTTACTCCATTGATAACCACCCTCTGTTTCTATCACTCAGCCAGCTATTTACCCACTTGCACACATTATCCCCCAGACCAAGCATTCTCATTTTATATACCAACCTTTTGTGTGGCACGGTATCAAACGCTTTGGAGAAGTCAAGGTATACAAAAGCCACTGACTCTCCCCGGTCCAGGTGTGAGCTCAAAAAAGATCTCGGTGGATTCGAACTCATGAACTCCTGCTTACAAGACAGGTGCACGAACCCAGTAAGCCACTGGAACATCACTCTCCCCACCCCCCACTTCCAGTTCACCATGTGCTCTCCCCACCCCTCACTCCCAGTTCACCATGTGCTCTCCCCACCCCTTAATTCCAGTTCACCATGTGCTCTCCTCACCCCCCACTTCCAGTTCTCCATGTGCTCTCCCCACCCCCGACTCTCAGTTCATCATGTGCTTTCCCCACCCCCCACTTCACCATTTGCTCTCCCCACCCCCACTCCAAAATCATCACTTGCTCTCCCCACCCCCAATTCACCTTGTGCTCTCTCCCCCCCCCACTCCCAATTCATCATGTGCTCTCCCCTTCCCCCACTCCCTATTCTCCAAGTGCTTTCCCCAACCTCCACTCCCAGTTCATCATGTGCTCTCCCCCAAGACCATTTAATTAATTCTATTAAAAAAAAATAATAATTGATACTTACCTCTCATATAATCCCCTGCAGCAGCACTTCTGTACTGGCATCTTGGCCCTCTATGCAGATGCGTACGCGATGATGTCATTGCGTACGCACCTTCACCAGCACGTCCCACAAGAGGCGGAGGGACTGCACGGCCGTTCAGTTTTTATGGCGGTGAGAGCTCCAAGGGTCCCGGCACACGATACCCCAGTGTCGGCACATAAGTAATCAAAAAAGATGGTAGCACTTAATAGAAAATTACATAAAAAATGGTGTATTTATTGGCCGGTGTGAACAGGTGCCAATGTTTCGGCTCAAAAGCAAGTGGATTTTTAATGCAACCAAACAAGCCTCATCAGGTCTAAGAAATGTATTTATTTTAATAAAATAAACAGTTTGTATTGTGGAGTCTGCTCCACTTCAGAGTTATTACATATATTGGGAATAACTCTTTAACCCCTTCCCACTTAAGGTACTTTTTACTTTCCTGACCAAGCCAAATTTTTTAAACTAATATGTGCCATTTTATGTGGTAATAATTTTTTTCTTGACACATTGTAGTTTACGTTCGTGGTAAATTTAGGTCAATATGATAGACATTTATATAAAAAATATCGGAAATTTGATAAATATTTAGAAAAAGTCTCATTTTTGAACTTTGAATTTTGTATGCCAATGAAATGTCCCATCCTTCAGTATTTCAGGACCATCTACACATTTGAAAAGATTTTGAGGGATCTATTTGTCATGTATACACCTCAAAATATTCAAAACCGTATTCAGAAATTTTGTATAACCCACAGGGCTTCATGCAAAGTTAAATGAAAAATTACTTTTTATTATTATTATTAGCATGTAAAGGTATTTGCAAAGGGGGGTAGCAGAGGAATAGTGAGGTGAGAGATGAACCAGTCGAGCAGCAGAGTTGAGGATGGACTGGAGGGGTGCGAGAGTGTTAGCAGGTAGGCCACAGAGGAGGGTGTTGCAGTAGTCGAGGCGGGAGATGATGAGGGCATGAACAAGCAGTTTAATAGATTGAGGGTTGAGGAAAGGATGGATTCTGGGAATACTTTTGAGCTGGAGGCCACAGGAGGTGGCAAGAGCTTGGATGTGGGGTTTGAAGGACAGGGCAGAGTCAGGGGTTACTCCGGGGACCGGGGAAAGTGTGATGTCATTTACTGTGATAGAAAGATCAGGTGGGGAAGATATGCGAGATGAAGGAAACATGATGAGTTCAGTGTGCGGAAACAGTTGGCTTATCCTCGAGTATATACGGTATATACTTTAAACTGTAAAGTGTTAGTAACAAGGCAAATTAACAGTAGAACTAATAACAGTAAGCTTGGGATAGCAGAGAAAGTCTTTCACTATTTAACGTTAATGTTCTCTTCACAAAGGTGGTGTGCCCAGTCGTGTGAGTTTCCATGTAAGTTCTCTATGAAGCTCTGGCCCTAGCGGGGATCACTGGGTTTTCCGGCTAGGCCGCAAGTCTCTCTCTGATGTTCACTACTAGGACCAACCCTTCTCAATCACTGTGTTTCCACAAAGTAAAATAATAGGAGCTATACTCACCTCCGGTGCTGGCACCATTCCAGCTGGATCACTGAGGGGCTCCCGCAGGAACTGAGCAGTCAATGTCTGTGATCCTAGCTGTTATCTTTAATTAACGCCTTTGAGGCCGCAACCTATAGTATCAGTGGCATCTAGGTTGTCAAATAAAGGTAGGGGGCTCTTTTAGTCAACCAACTCACACAATGGCCCCCACAGCTGCAATTGTAAATCATGCCTCGCAACATCGTGCAATAAAGCTCAACTAGGTTCACGTTCTGTAAAGGGACTAAAGTAAAAAAAGTAAAAACCAAAACGGTTTATAGAAAAAAATAATACAAATCCCAGGTCCCGTTCTTTGATGTGAACTTGGGAACTGAGCCGGCAAATGATGGCTGCGTTATTCAGCCATCATCTGCCTCTAACAGATGCGAGTGGAGGGAAGCGACCGTTAACCTGTTATATGCCGCTAACAATCTGTGATGGCAGAATTTACAGCGACTGGTCCAGGTGGGGCACACTGTTCTAACTGTCCCTGCATCATGATTGTGGGGTGCCAAAGGGTTGTCATGACAGCTTGAGGTTTTCTGAACACCCCAGTGCTTGTCATGACAATACTCTGTAGTATCGGTGTCTCTGCGCCTTGACAGGCAGAGACGCCGTCCTTCTTACCGCCGCGCTCCCCTCCCGGCGTCCTCCGGCGCTCCTGCTTCTGCCGGCGCGCAGCTTCCCGGGCATTGTGCTTAGGGCGCCCTCTTAAAGGGGCCGCACACGCCGTCCTAAGGAGTCCCCGGCCAATGACCGGAGGACCTCTCATATAAAAGGCAACTCCTCCAAGATGGAGGTGCCCATGCAAGGTTGTAGCTTTGTGTGTTAAACTCTGTTTCAGCCCTCAGGTCCTGCTGCCAGCCTGACTACCAGTCCAGCCCGCCAGCTTGACTACAAGTCCAGCCCGCCAGCCTGACTACAAGTCCAGCCCGCCAGCCTGACTACTAGTCCAGTCCGCCAGCTTGTCTACTCTCCAGCCCGACAGTCTGTCTACAGTCAAGTCTGCCAGTCTGTCTATGGGCCTTGCCCGCCTGCTTACCTGGAAGCACCTGCCTGTTACCTGCCGTGCCTACCAGTCAGCCTATCTGGAGGCTCCTGCTTGTTATCTGCCGTGTCTGCCAGTCTGCCTACCCGGATCACCCGTCAGCCTGCCTGCCGTGCTCATCTGCTGTACCGGTCAGTTCCTGCCTTCTGACCCGTGGGAGTCACCTGCTCTCATACACCTGGTCTCTCTGCTCGGTCCTTCCCTGGTCACGGAGTCGATTGAGCCGCCGTATGACCTTGGTCAGTCCGAGTTGACAGCTACTTACGCCCCTCTGGTCCCTCCTTGCACCGCAGCACAGAGGTTCCACCACCCGGATCCGTAACATACTCCTTTGAACACATGCCTGTGGAGAGTAGGAGACTGTGATTTTTGCTACATACTGAAGCAGGGCTGCCACCAGGAATTTCAGCACCCCATACTGGCAACATTTCCGGGCACCCTTGAGACTCCACACCAGCCCTGCCTCCACCCCTCAAACTTTCCACCGTCCCACCTCCCACTCTTGGAAAAACTCTGCTTCTGCACCTCGGTTTCACCAATCACACATAAACAGTTCCCATCGAACACCATATCACATACACAGCCATCAGCTTTTGTTTTGGCCAAAAGATTTTTTAAGCCTGCCACCACGACAAGGTAGACTCTTTTGGCAGGGCCCTACTCTACTCTAACCTATTAAACATTTCTTAAACTATCCAATATTCTTTTTAGGTATATTTTGCTTATTTTTCTTTAAGGGAATGAGTGACGTACATTTTTTAAACTAATTGAAACCAGATTGTGATAATTTTTTTATAATCTGTATTTCTGACTTCAGGTTATTGTATCCTGTTTTCTGTACATTTATGGAAATCTGCTGTCTTGCCTGTTTGGAGATATGAACAATAGACATATGGATGTATATATATCACAAGACAAAATAGGGGAGTCTAATTCCTAGGGAGAGTTTTCTATACATGTTCTCATGTTTAGTGACATGCAGATGTCATTGTGCAGGAAAGGGGAAGAGGTGAGCTGTGACACGACCTAATGTGAATGGTGGATTCTGTTATCTCATTGTAATCCTGCTGGCTATGATAATGAGGTGACTGCTGAAAAGGAATCTCTTCTGGACGTGTTATTCTATTAGAAAAGCAATTTCTGTTTATTTATTATTTATGATATAAGGGGTGACAAACTTTAAAGTAAATTCTTCCAAAACGTTAAACTATGATTAAAAGGATTGGCAATTTTCTGGTTATTCTTTACCAATGTGTTTGAGATGATGATAAGGCACTTAGTATTATGGTCTTTCTTGAACTTCGGCACTAAATACGAAATATGGGAAATAGACTATATTTCTATGTTGAATTTCTGCATTAAGGGCCTTTTATTCATCTCACACACACATTGGTTAAGAATAACCAGAGCATGGTCAATGCCCTTAACATAAAAGTTTTGTAAAACATTCCCACTAAACATTTCGCTAATTAAATCTATTTTTCATAAGAGTCATTTAGTTAAATCCTTTGGTCAATTATGTAAAGTGCAAAATTATAATGTAACAAAACAAAGACAAAACGTATAACCAATTAATACAATGAAAATAAGGTCATTTTGTGAGGTCATATTAAAACAACGATCTAAGGAAATGAACCATAATAATAAAGACGTATTTCCATAAATTCAAGAACAACAAACAATAGTGCGCTCTATCCTAAAAACTGAGCCCTAATATTAAATGGGTATTCCCATCTGGGGTACCGATAGTGCATCGCAGGGTCAGTCAGGTGCAGGTCTCAGAACTGAAACATTGCTAACTGATCTGTTGTTACATCTGTCTAATGCTAGGACTTTGGGTCAGTAATCCCGCAGTCAGGCTAGGACACTCATCCATAATACAGGGGAACATACATGGCAATAACACACTAATGTAAAACTGGCTACATGTAGAAGATGTGAAGATGCAAATTTACATGTATGGAACAGGCAGTCGTTTTACCTGCTGGTTAGAAAAATCCTTAATCAGGTCTTTAAAATTCAGGTGTCTGGCGAGCTCATGCTCAATTGACAGAAGGGCTCGGCTGTTTAACCGTTGTTCCGTCATTGTAGAATGCAGATAGTTCTTGAGAGTTTGCTAATGCTATCTCTCCTTCTGCTACTCAAAGTGGTTGGGTGATAAAAATTCTTGCAATACACACCTCTCCAAATCTTGAAGCTCGAATTTGTAGATGGCGTTTAGTAAAGCCAGTGGACCCATGTTTTCTGTAAATGTAGCTTCATAAACTTTCCGAAGACGTTGCTACTCAGAAAGTAACGGTGATGTGAGATCTACCTGCCTTCCCATGGGTTGTTCCATCTCTTGCTATTATTTTGAATTATTTGGTTCTTTCCTAGAATGGGTGGTTAAGTATGAAACAGGTTCCTCCGCTATAATCCATTATATTCCAGGTCCTGTCAATTTTTGCTGGACAATTTTATTTTTTTTCGCGATGCATTTTGGCGTTCCCTTATCCAGTGAAAAAACTTTTGCTACTACTTCGCTATCCTTTTTAGGAATTGAGATTGATTCCGTTGCCATGGTTTTTCGCCTTCCCTAAAAAAAAAGGTCAAAATTGCTGTCCCAGATTGAAGGATTCTGTTCTGTCCTCAAAGTAACACTATGTCAAATGCAGTCCATGCTAGGCCTCCTTAACTTTGCTTGCACAGTAATGCCTATGGGGAGAATTTTTTCCAGACGTTTATCCCTCTCGACCAAAAGCATCAAGCTTCCCCATCATAGAATTCGGATAAAACCTCCTTTGAAAGCAGACTTGCTGGTTGGGAAGGAGTTCCTCTTGTCCTATAATGGATATACATGCTTTTAGTCATCGGAATTGACTAATGAGGATGTCTCCCTTTTTTCCGATGCCGTTGGATCTACTGGTTTCAGTGTCATTTTTGGAGACCAATGGTGTGCCGAACCTTGGCCAGAATCTTGGCGCACTGAGGGCTGGGTTAAAAACCTTACTCGGGTAGAGTTATTTCCTATCATCACAGCCATTTCTTTATGGGGCCCATCCCTCAGGGATAAACGGATCTGTTATTGGACTGACAATATGAGTATTGTACACGCCATAAATCACTTGTCATCCTCATCTCCCCTGGTTATCAAATTACTCAGATTTCTGGTATTAAAATGCTTAAGTTTAAACATCTGGTTTTAAGCCCGCCATGTTCCGGGTACAAATAATGTCATTGCTGATTCTCTTTCTCGTTTCGATTGCCAGAAATTCCCGGAATGTTTCCCCGCGGCCAAAGAGGAGGGACATCCATGCCCATCCCTCATGTGGGAGGTGGTAGAGAAAGATTGATGGAGTTGGTGAGATCTTCAGTGGCCTCGTCTACATGGCGTTCTTACGGTAAGGCATGGAATGAGTGCCATAACTTATTTGGGGATAGATCAGCAGCAGCATCCGACGCTGCCCGTCTGGTGGTCTCAATCGAATATTTACTTTACTTGCGCAGTATGGGTGTTTCAGGAGCCGTTGCACAGAACCGCCTATCTGATCTCGGTGTTTATTTTCACCTCTTAGGTTGGAACGATGTTACTAAGGTTTTCATCATTCGGCAGGCTATTATGGGTTGGAGGAGGGAGCACACTCGTCAGGGGAACAGACGGCCCATTTCTTTCAGTTTACTTACCCGCCTAATCAACCCACTCCCGCTGTCCGCTCTTCTGCTTTCAAGTCTGCTCTACTCTCTGCCGCTTTTTGACTCGCGTTTTTTGGTTTGGTGCTTTGCGCATTAGTGAATTGGTGTCCCCATCCAAGCGCACTTCAGGAGGACTCCAGTATGATGGTGTCACTCCCTGTGACCGAGGTCTCCGTATCCACTTTCAGAAATCGAAAATTGACCCGTCCGGTATTTGTTCATGGGTTCCCCTTGCTGCCATCCCCGGTCCTATTTGTCCTTTAACCCTTGTTAATAATTACTTATCGTTCTGGCGATCTGGTGACTCCTTTTTCTCACATGAGGATGGGTCTCCTCTTACGGTTTTTCAATTTCAATCCCTTTTTCGGAAATGTTTAGCTTTCATAGGCCTTCCTCTCAAGGTATTTGGTACGTACTCCATAAGGATAGGAGCTGCTACCGAAGCAGCCCGTGCTGGTTTGCCTAACTCCGAGATCCAGCGCATTGGTAGACGACGTTCCTCCTGTTTTTCAAGATATATCAGACCAAATTTATTGCTTCACTAACTTTATTATCTCTTCATAGGTGGTGTAAAACACACAGTGTGGATACTGGGCCACTCCTACATCTTCTGGGCATCCCAAAGAGCAGAACGTCGACCAGGTGACAGAGGTCTTGGGTTCCACGGCATCAACGTTTTTTGGAGAGGAATAAGAGGCTTGACCTGGCCTCAGGTTCTTCCTGAGGTGGTGCGGATAGCTCAGACTGCTTCCTCTCCCTTAATTCTGCGGGAGGGAATGATCTCTGCTCCTTTCAACTAGCGGAACTCCTCACAATCATGCACTCCGACGTGGATAAATTCCACAGACTTTTTCCAGAGCTTACTCTGATTTGGTTAGAGGTCATGTCACGTGTTGCATGGTAGGGCGCGAGAGATGCGGCGGCAGTTGAACGTTCTCGGCGCACGCTTAATGCCCGCTTGTCCCGCTTTATCCGTTTTAAGGCCAGAGTGGTCATGAGGCATCACCAACTTGAGAGAGACAATTCCAGTCTTATGCTACCCGATGGTGTCCATCTGACGGAAATAGGGCTGGATATTTTTCTCTCCGGTCTCCAGGATAGCATAGAACAGGCTTTGTACCAAATGGGTGGGGGTCGGAGCGAAGTATAAATACTCCGCTCCTCCTTGGCGGTCATTTGCTCCATCTTGATGTTTTTTTCCGGTACGAAGTCTGACTTGCTCCGGGAGTCCAGCTGTGGCATATGGATTCGCACCTGTTTCAGCTGGCAAATAGTGCCTTAACCGAGTTTTATGCCAGTTGCGTACTGAGCAAGTCCTTTTTGGCTGTGACCGACTTCTACCCATTAAAAGGAGTTTTGGTTAAGATCTGTGTGTTGTCATTATTCCATGGGACTTTTTGAGGAAATATTGTTGTTGGGTCTCAGCAGTCTGCAGGGCACGCCAATCTTTAATTGAATGCCTCTTGACTGCTGTGCCCTGCTGAAGGGGTTAAATTGTGTGTCCCATGTTCTTTTTCTCCTCTCCTCCTGGCTTTCACCCAATAATCCTCTTCTTCCTCCCTCTTCCCCTCTTTATAAGTCCAGACCCTGCCTCTTCCTGCCTCTCTCCACACAAGCATGGGACCCGCAGTCTGCGTTTCCCACCACCCCTCCCCTTTTTTCCCATGTACAGTGTGCTTTGTTGGTATTATTTGGTTGTTCTGTATTTAAGTCACAGCAGCAGTCATTTGCTCTATCTTGATGTTTTTCTCCAGTATGAAGTATGATATGCGCCGGGAGTCCGGCAGTGGAATATGGATTTGTACCCGTTTCAGCTGGCCAACAGTGCCTTAACCGGGTTTTATACCAGTTACGTGTTGAGCACGTCCTTTTTGGCTGTGACCGACCACTAACCATTAAAAGGAGTTTTGGTTAAATTCTGTATGTTGTCCTTATTACATGGGACTTTTTGGGGAAATTTTGTTGTTGGGTCTCAGGAGTCATCTTACTACTGTTACAGGTAAAAATGATCATAGACATGTGCAATGTTAGTTAAAAAAAAATCTGGCCTCCTCCTCCCCTTAATAGCCGGCCATCGCACACCATGTTATTTCTTCTTAGCCCAAGACAGCACCAAAGACTGGAGCTGTTATGAGCAAGAGGAAATCCAATTACCGGTTAAGGTAAAATGTTCTGCACATGCCTATGAGTATAATGAAGCGCAGATGTTGTGGCGCTTATACTTACTGCCAGCGTATGAGTAGATCGGCTGGCATCTCTGTCTTTGGTGTCATATATTGGGATCCTCTGTCATTGCTATGCTTATCTTCATTATTAACTGCTAATTTAAAAAAAAAAAAATCCGGCCTCCTTCCTCCCCTTAATAGCCGGCCATCACACACCTCTTCCCGACACCCATGACAGCACTTTCATGAGTGTGAGGAAATCTTACTACTGGTAATGGTAAAAATGATCATAGACATGTGCAATGTTAGTTAAAAAAAAAAATCCGGCCTCCTTCCTCCCCTTAATAGCCGGCCATCGCACACCATGTTATTTCTTCTTAACCCAAGACAGCACCGAAAGATGGAGCTGTCATGAGCAAGAGGAAATCCAATTACCGGTTAGTGTAAAAAGTTCTGCACATGCCTATGAGTATAGTGAAGCGCAGATGTTGTGGCGCTTATACTTACTGCCAGCGCATGATTACATTGTCTGGCTTCTTCATCTTTGGGGTCTGTGTTTTGGGTCCCTCAGTGTCGTATCCATGGTCATCTTCATTCCAGCAGTGCTTTCAGATGATCATCAAAGTGATGTCCAATCTTCAGTTCTTCAAGGTCTACTGGAGGCTGAGGAAGACAGCTGGCTCTGATGACTATGGAGCTGGTGTCTTGTCAAGGGTTTCCAAGTTGACAAAAGAAAATCCCTTGAACATGGCCTGGTCCTTTGCTTTAAGAGGTGACTTTTTGGCCTCTGCTGCTTCTAATTTCTCCAGATGGTGTGGTCGAGAACTGTGATGAGCTTTAGATGGCTACAAAACAAACAAAAAAATAATTATTACCAAAATCTCAAACGTTCTGGAGAAGGATGATATGAAATGATCTGGACCATCAGACCAGGACCAGCAGCTCTGGATGATGTTGATTTTCTAATGTTGGTGTCAGCGCTAACTGATACTTAACAGAGGTGCAATGTGATCTGGTCATATACTTACTACAGGGATGTGTGGTGGAGGCACTTTCAGGGCTTCCACAGAGACCCAATCAATACACTGGAAAAACACGTGCTCTCGGATGTTACCATGGACTCCTAAGCGTCTGGCAGGATCTTTCTGTAGGAGCTAAAAACAATAAAGTAAAACCCATGAAGGTAAGCGGTAGAGGCAATAAAACATTCTCACAACTTCACCATTTAAATGAATATTGTACAACCCATAGTACTAATAACCTGGAATTATACTGACCTGTTTAATGATGTCATCAATGCCGGAGGATGCCTCATCGAGTGTCAGATGGAACGTACACTCACTGGTAACCATATCTTTTAAGATGACACCAAGAGAATACCAGTCTACTCCGGCGTTATACTCCTCGCCAGCAAAAATCTATCATGGAAGTAAGAACAAAAAGGTCAAAATGTTAACATTCCCATGGACTGTAATTTTAGTGAAAACTAAATAGGAAAGCACTATCATCCCACCTCAGGAGCCATGTAACCTGCAGTCCCAGCGTATTCGGTGGCTGTTCGGTCTCCATGCATGTTGTCAATTGCGAGACCGAAATCTGTGATCTTAATATGGCCCGTTTCAGCCACCAAGATGTTCTCGGGCTTGAGGTCTCTGTGGATGACGCCCTTGGAGTGGAGGTACTGGATTCCACAGACCAGTTCAGCGGCATAGAATCTGACAGAAAGACATGAATGAGTGTAACTTTCCGAGGAGAAGACAAGAAACACAAAGATATTGCTTCCAGACAATATTATCTACATTGACTAGACCAGAGGTCCCCAACCGCCAGTCCGCGGACCAGGACCGGGCCGTTGGGGTTTTTCAGCCGGTCCGCGGGGAGAGGGGGCCCCTCCAGCCTCCAGCAGGGCCGCCATCAGGGCATGACTGCCCTGACTCCAGTATGGGGCCCGGCCGGTAGGAGCCCCCTCGGAGCCCCCCTCTTGTGCGTCTCTCTCCTCATGGGGCCCCCGGCCGCATGCTAAGCGCCGGGTCCGGGACATCTTAGCGCTGCGCTGCTGCGGCAGCACCTTCATGATTCCCCTGACTTCCGGTCATGTGACGGCGCCGTCACATGGCCGGAAGTCAGGAGAACCTGGTGTCAGCGATTTGGACGAGCGCCAGGATTCTGCAGGGATCGCATGGGGGTAAGTATAACAAGTTTTATTTTTTTTTAAATACAATTAACTAGGAGTGGGGGGAATGGGAGATGCACATGGGGGGAGGGGAGAGATGAGAGATGCACATGGGGGAGGGGAGAGATGAGAGATCCACATGGGGGGGAGGGGAGAGATGAGAGATGCACATGGGGGAGGGGAGAGATGAGAGATCCACATGGGGGGGAGGGGAGAGATGAGAGATGCAAATGGGGGAGGGGAGAGATGAGAGATCCACATGGGGGGGAGGGGAGAGATGAGAGATGCACATGGGGGGAGGGGAGAGATGAGAGATGCACATGGGGGGAGGGGAGAGATGAGAGATGCACATGGGAGGGAGGGGAGAGATGAGAGATGCACGGGGGGGTGAGAGATGCACGGGGGGGTGAGAGATGCACGGGGGGGATGAGAGATGCTCGGGGGGTGGATGAGAGATGCACGGGGGGGGTGAGAGATGCACGGGGGGATGAGAGATGCACGGGGGGTGGATGAGAGATGCACGGGGGGGTGAGAGATGCACGGGGGGGTGAGAGATGCACGGGGGGTGGATGAGAGATGCACGGAGGGGATGAGAGATGCACGGAGGGGATGAGAGATGCACGGGGGGTGGATGAGAGATGCACGGAGGGGGATGAGAGATGCACGGGGGTGAGCTGCACATGGGGGAATGAGAGATGCACATGGGGGGGTTATGTTTACATAACTTTGTTGCCTTATGAAGGGCGGGGGGGGCCCCCAAAAATTTCTTGCACAGGGGCCCACTACAGTCTGTGTCCGCCCCTGGGATGAAGTAAATGCAGCTGAACAGCAGCTGTCAGGACAGCTGCCCTGTCCTGCTGCAGGGCGTGATGGGGCCTCAGTGATGCGGCTCCTGGCACAGCACATTATGTGGGGCTCCTGGCATAGCTCCTGGCGGGGACCTGGTCTACACTATATGATAAGTATGCACTAAACTCCAAATCCCTCCATTACCCCGCCCCCATATGACCAAAGCCCCACCCACCCCACCCCCTCCTTGCTGGGCCATGGAAAAATGATCTTGCTTCAAGCCGGTCCCTGGTGCAAAAAAGGTTGGGGACCACTGGACTAGACGATTAGAACAAGATGACCATAAGCAGAACATACAACAAATCCTGCCAGATCCCACTGAAGAATAATGAGGCCACTCAGATTTCTGTCAATGTTCGGGCTAATTTCGCTGCAATCTACAATATTTTTTATATTAAAAACACCAGAACCCAAAGGCAGATAATACAGCACCGAAGTGAACGGATCAATGCTAGACATTTCTATACAGTTATGATCAGGATTGTAGGTAACATAAAATGTACCTTGCGCTGGGGATGTCAAGCCGCCCCTTCTCCAGAAGGAAGGTGTTAAAGTCCCCGCAGCTCACGTATTCCAGACCAAGCAGCACACAGAGCTGGAGCACAGAAATACAGAAGTAGATTTGTATGCAGGTAAAGTGGCCAAAAGATCACAATATCTACACACCTACTACAGAATAGCTCCGTATAACTATAGGCCACAGGATAAATGGAAGGTGGTCTACATGTCCCATGTAAGAAGGATTACATTTCACATGTCCCATCATTTGTTTCAATGTTCTAGCTGATGACCATGAGACCCCTGTAATGACACCTTAGGGCTCATAATGATGCTCCTGTGGAGGGTCACTTAAATATGCGGATATGTAGAATGATTTTCTTCAGGGGCATACAGAGATAGAAAGAATTGCTGTACATGTTGTTCAGTTAATGTTCAATATCCTTTTATGTCAGATATTTATAGGGGTGTCCTGTGATTACTGATGCACAGGGCAGGCATGGTGCCAGTATCTCTTCCCCCGCAGCATCTGGCAGATTTATTATAAAATGATTCTGGTTTATGGTAAAAACACGAGGTCAGACCTTGTACAACACTTTAATAAGTAAAAAATGGAGGCATGTTTTCATGAAACTAGCTTCACGTGGCGAGACTCCTTAGATATGGTGCTCGGATTGAATCATGTTTTTCAAAGCATTTAACTCAGACAAAAGAATGAAATCTTTGTGCCCGGAGTTCTCACTAGTTGTATCAGCAGAATAATATATCATACAGAAAATACTTACACATATCTTACTGACCAACAGTCAGGGAGGCCCGACTGGACTGGACGAGTGTAGACTGCAGTGCACAAAGCATGGTTGTTGTATACCCTAATCCAAGCTACAATAATACCAGGCCATAAAAGTGGTGGTCTGAAGGACATGATGCTCCATCTGTTAACCGGTTCAGGACCGCCCACTGTACATAAACGTCGGCGCTGCCTGGGCTCTGTGCAGCGCTGTTTAAAAACGGTGGGTGGTACCGCAGCGCTCAGGACCCCCAGGGTCCTGCAAGCGCTGCGGTTCCGGTGCAGAGCGATAGCTCTGACATGTGAGATCATGGGGACCTGATTGGATCAGGTCCCCATGATGTTAACCTGTTCCTATCTTCTAGATGAAGCGATCCATAGCGATCGCGGCATTTAAAAGATAGTGACACCGGTGGTCTGTGATCCAGACCCCCACATACCTTAGCAGCGAGGGGATCCTGATGCTGTGACCTCTGACCTCATTGAGACCTGATTGGCTCAGGTCTCGATGATGTCAGCATCACACCAGCCAATCAGAGAGGGCGATCTGCCTGATAAATACACTGTTTCCCCTCCGATCTCAGTGAGAGAGCAGAGGAGAAACAGTGTGACAAGAGCTGTGTCAGCCTTGCCACTGTGAAAGTAAAAGAAAAAAAAAAAAAAAGAAAGTAAGAGTTAGGTTAGGGTTAGTCAGTCCTGTCAGTCAGTCAGTCCGTCCTGTCAGTCAGTCAGTCCGTCCTGTCAGGTCAGGTCAGTCAGTCCTGTCAGGTCAGTCCAGTCCAGTCAGTCCAGTCCAGTCAGTCCGGTCCAGTCAGTCCAGTCCCGTCCGGTCAGTCCAGTCCAGTCAGTCCAGTCCAGTACCGTCCGGTCAGTCCAGTCCAGTCCAGTCAGTCCAGTCCGGTCAGTCCAGTCCAGTCAGTCCGGTCAGTCCAGTCCAGTCAGTCCAGTCCAGTCCGGTCAGTCCAATCCAGTTCGGTCAGTCCAGTCCTGTCAGGTCAGTCCGGTCAGTCCAGTCCAGTCAAAAAATATAAAAACAAATAAAATGGACCGTCAGACTTATACCGCAGAGGAGGTGTATGCCCTGCTATGTTCTGACACTGATGACAGTGCAATCTCAGATGGAGATGTGGATTTTGAGGGCTTTATTAGCGGCGACACCGAGAGCTCAGAAATGAGCAGTGATTCTGGTCCATCCTCAAGCCCAAGGACCAGTACAGCAATAGGGGCAAATAGCGCTACTGGAGAAACGTCTCCAAATCAGGGAACACTGCCCAGTACAAGCGCTGTCCCTTCTACTAGTGAATTGGCGCATGCCAGTGTACAAGGGGCTTTGCCACATGATATAGCATTTCCCAGATGGGAGGCTTCGGATTCGGCTGCTCCATTCAGCCCTGATTTCAACGCCATTCCTGGTATAAATGTGGAGGTGGAAGATTTTGGACCAATTCATTTTTTTAATTTGTTTTTTACAGACAGCTTGCTAGAGCATATTGTTGTGCAAACAAATTTATAGGCATCCCAATTCATAAGCCAGAATCCCCGATGTTACTATGCTAGGGCAAATTTATGGACACCAACTAATGTCCCGGAAATCAAAAAAAATTTAGGACTTACATTTGCCATGGGGCTTGTTAAAAAACCGAGCATTTGATCCTACTGGTCCAACCACCCTGTTCAAGCCACCCCTATGTTTTCAGTCGTTCTTCCTAGGACCCGTTATGAAATGCTCATGCGGTTTTGGCATTTTAACGACAATAGTCAATGCCTGCCCAGAAATGCCCCAGAACATAACAGGTTATATAAAATTAGACCCATCATTGAAAATTTGTCAGAAAAAATCTGAAGGCTCTACACCCCAACACAAAATATTTCTATAGATGAGTCCCTTGTAAAAATTCAAAGGAAGACTGCACCTCAAGCAATTTATCCCATCTAAAAGGGCAAGGTTTGGAATAAAGCTCTATAAAATGTGCGAAAGTTCAACCGGATACACATCCGCTTTTCACATATATGAGGGGAAAGATAGCCAACTAAACCCACCAGGATGCCCTACTTATCTGGGGACATCTGGAAAAATTGTTTGGGAGCTGATAAGTCCATTTTTTCAAAAAGGCTACAATCTATATGTGGACAATTATTACACCAGCATACCCCTATTTAAAAGTCTGGTTGAACACAACATCGGAGCTTGTGGGACCATTCGTAAAAACCGTCAGGGGTTTCCACAACCATTGGTCAACCAAAAGGGGCAGTCAGGGGCTGTACGCAACGGAGAGCTGCTTGCCCTGAAGTATAGGGATAAGAGGGATATTTTTGTCCTCAGCTCGATCCACACAGATGCCACAAGGGCCACTGTAGAACTAGGATCCACCACTCCGAAGCAAAAACCTGTGTCAGTCATTGACTACAACAAACACAAGGGGGGTGTGGACCTTGCAGACCAGGTTCTACAGCCATACCAGGTATCAAGAAAGTCATATACCTGGTATAAAAAGTTGGTTATTTATTTGTTTCAGGTGGCCACATACAATCCTTTTGTGTTGTACAAGAAAGCAGGAAATTCCGATCCTTTTCTTGATTATCAAGAAAAGGTAATTGAAAATCTTGTTTTTGAAAGTGTTAGCCCCGCTCATCCATTAGAATCTGAGGATGTGAAAAGACTCACTGAGCGACATTTTATTGCACTTATTCCAGCAACGGAAACGAGAAGGAACCCCCAGAAAAGATGTCGTGTATGTACTAAGAGAGGAATGAGGCGTGATACCCGCTACTATTGCCCACAATGCCCATCATTGCCAGCCTTATGCATCACTGACTGCTTTAAAATCTTCCACACAGAACCACGTTTTTAAACTGTAAAAATGTATCCCATTTTGTCATTCAAACATTTGGTTCATTTAGTGAATGACACATTTGAGTAGAGCTCACTTAATTTCCAGGGGTGGGGGGGTTCTCCAGAATCTAAACCTTCCATTGTGTGCTTGTTTCTGGTAATCATCCATTGAGTTAAAATGGTCACTAAACCCATAGATGAATTCCCAGACGGGTGTCATTTCCAAAATGGGGTCACTTCAGGGGGGATTCTTTAGTTATGGTACTTAGCGCCTCTGAAAAGTGCCAGAACAGCAGAATCCCCCATGAAGTGACCCCATTTTGGAAATGACACCTCTCTGGGAATTCATCTATGGGTTTAGTGACCATTTACCTATCTACTTATTTTCCCACCACTAGATTAATTTATACAGAGGAGTAGATTGTAAAATTCGGTCACTTGTTGGGGGTTTCCTCTGTTTAGGCACCTCAGGGGCTCTCCAAATGCAACATGGCGTCCGCTATCGATTCCAGCCAAATTTCCAATCCAAAAGTCAAATGGCGCTCCTTACCTTCCGAGCCATGCCGTGCGCCCAAACAGTGGTTTTGCACCACATATGGGGTATCAGCGTGCTCAGGAGAAATTCCACAACACATTTTGGAGTCCATTTTTACCTGTTACCCTTGCGAAAATTAAAAAATATTGGCTCTAAGGTAATTTTTTGTGAAAAAAAGTTAAATGTTCATTGTTTTCTTCCACATTCCAAAAATTCCAGTGAACCACCTGAAGGGTTAATAAAGTTCTTGAATGTGGTTTTGAGCACCTTGATGGGTGCAGTTTTTAGAATGGTGTCACTTTTGGGTATTTTCTGTCATAAAGGCCCCTCAAAGTGACTTCAAATAAGATGTGGTCCCTAAAAAAATGTTTTTGTAAAGTTTGTTGTAAAAATGAGAAATCGCTGGTCAACTTTTAACCCTTATAGCTTCCTAACAAAAAAAAAATTTGGTTCCAAAATTGTGCTGATGTGAATTAGACATGTGGGAAATGTTATTTATTAACAATTTTGTGTGACATATCTCTCTGATTTAAGGGCATGAAAATTCAAAGTTTGAAAATTGCAAAATTTCCAAAATTTTCCGATTTTTTCACAAATAAACGCAAGTGATGTCGAAGAAATTTTACCACTATCATGAAGTACAATATGTCACGAAAAAACAATCTCAGAATCAGGGGAATCCGTTGAAGCGTTCCAGAGTAATTACCTCATAAAGTGACAGTGGTCAGAATTGAAAAAATTGGCTCGGTCACGAAGGCAAAAACAGGCTCTGGCGCGAAGTGGTTAACGTAGCATCTCAGGTTCTCATACAAGAAGTATTAGAAAAGCAGCTTTTCAAGAGGTTTCAGTAGACTTTGGCTGTGCCCGGGACATTTGCTTACTTGTCTGGGAGATCTCTTTTTTTCTGGAAGCAAACCATAATTTTTAACACGATTGTCTAGAATTATATATGTGTGTATATGTTGCGCCCCTGTGGGTTAAGTCGCCACAGAGGTACTGCATCTCACCCAGAGGTGTGGTATCTCACTCTCAGGTAAGGATAGAGCGCTGCCCGGGACCCTAACACCTGCATCCAACACTACACTACTCCAGACCAGCAGGAGGGGCAAGATGCGTCGCTTCCCTTCTGAGCCCTGTCCCTGGCTGGAGTGGGGGGAACCAAAATAGGAGGAACCATGTAGTGGGTGTGGGTGGAGGAAGTAAATCAGGGGAGCTCAGTAAGAAGTGCTATAAAAAGAAGGTGGAACAATCTAGAAGGGTTCTTCAGTGAGAGGAAGAGTTGGGAGCAGGAGCTCTGTAGGAGCTCTGCTCAGGAGGAGGGCCTAGCCAGAGAGGCCCAAGACTGAAGAGAGAGAGAGAGGAGCAGGAGAAAGGCTCCAGGAGCATGGAAGGGATCCCAGGGGTACGGGCAGTGCTGGAGGCCACCTGTATGCCCGAATCTGCCAGGCGGTGGAGGGATCAAGCCGCAGAGGGGACCGGCCCCTAACTAGTGAGAATTACAAAGTTCAACTAGGAACCGGAGGCTTCTGTACTTTCAGGGTGCAGTTGCCACATCCGCACTCAAGTCGCCAAAAAGGTAACCACATAGGATCCAGGGAACTCCAGGTTGCCCAGAAAGATCCGAGGATACCGACTAGGGACATTGTTTGGCGAGGCACAGGGCAAGAAGGGTGAGGGCCAGCGCAGAAAGACGGCTGAGAAGGTCATATAGAACGGGGTCCTGTCAGGCACTCTTGAAACACCTGGGAGTTTGCTGCACCCCTGCCTGGTGAAAGCAGCGCGATGTGGGAGGTCGTAGTCCAGAAAGTGTAACCTGAGGAACTAAACAACTGTGAGTAAACCCTGAAGACTGCACCACACTGTCTCTGTGAATTATTCTGGCCGCGCCATCACCCCCTGCACTACAACTGCAACAGCAACATCCATAACATTTCAGCACAGTCCTGGAGCTAAGCTCTACCTGTGGAGGGGTAAACCAACTCTACTGCATTTGCATCAGCTCCAGAGGACCTGCTCCGCAGCGGCGGCTCCATATAGCCGCATACCACAGGTGGCGTCACGAACTATATATAAAAACTATATATCCCCTGTAAATATCTCCTTTTATTGACCGCCCTGGGTCACGGACCGGGTCACCGCCACTGTGATATCTCCCCTGCACCGACCGGCCCTGCACCGAGTACCCCACGGCCCAGGGAGCGCGTCATATATTATAGCTAAATAGATTGTTGACTGTCAATCTTCCTTAATCTGGGGCTCCATGCAAGATCTCGCCTCATGAGATAATTCTGAGAAAGGTCAAAGGTCAAGAATGGGTCTTTCAGCAGGACAATGACCCGAAATATACAGCCAAGGCAACTAAGGTGTGGCTCCGTAAGAAGCATTTCAAGGTCCTGGAGTGGCCTATCCAATCTCCAGACCTGAACCCAATAGAAAATTTTTGGAAGGAGCTGTAACTCAATGCTGCCCAGTGACAGCCCCGAAACCTGAAAGATCTGGAGAAGATCTGTATGAAGGAGGGGGCCAAAATCCCTGCTGCAGTGCGTGCAAACCTGGTCAAGAACTACAGGAAACGTCTGACCTCTGTAATTGCAAACAAAAGTTTCTGTACCAAATATTAAGTTCTTTTTTTCTATTGTATAAAAATACTTATTTCATGCAATAATATACAAATGAATTATGTAAAAATCATACAAAGTAATTTTCTGGATTACTTTTAGATTCTGTCTCTCACAAGTGAAGTGAACTACGATAAAAATTACAGACCTCTCCATTCTTTGTAGGTGGGAAAATTTGCAAAATCGGCAAAGTATCAAATACTTATTTTCCCCACTGTAGAAATGAGCACATACAGTACAGACCAAAAGTTTGGACACACCTTCTCATTTAAAGATTGTTCTGTATTTTCATAACTATGAAAATTGTACATTCAAACTGAAGGCATCAAAACTATGAATTAACACATGTGGAATTATATACTTAACAAAAAAGTGTGAAACAACTGAAAATATGTCTTATATTCTAGGTTCTTCAAAGTAGCCACCTTTTGCTTTGATGACTGCTTTGCACACTCTTGGCATTCTCTTGATGAGCTTCAAGAGGTAGTCACCAGAAATGTCTTTCACTTCACAGGTGTGCCCTGTCAGGTTTAATAAGTGGGATTTCTTGCCTTATAAATGGGGTTGGGACCATCAGTTGTGTTGTGCAGAAGTCTGGTGGATACACAGCTGATAATCCTACTGAATAGACTGTTAGAATTTGTATTATGGCAAGAAAAAAGCAGCTAAGTAAAGAAAAACGAGTGGCCATCATTATTTTAAGAAATGAAGGTCAGTCAGTCCGAAAAATTGGGCAAACTTTGAATGTGTCCCCAAGTGCAGTTGCAAAAACCATCAAGCCTGTGCGGATACTTCCGCTGCGAGAACCCGGGACATGAGCGGGCGCTCGCAGCAGAAGTATCCCGACCCGCAGCGCCGCTCCCCGGTCCTCCCTTCACACCCTAGCCGCTGATGTCCCCACAGTATCCGCATAGTGTTACAAAGATCCGGACATTTGTGCTAAAAATTGGTGATTGGTCGCTGGCGCTGCCCGCGACCAATCACCGATTTGGGCGCCAAATTTAAATATCGTCCGCGACCAATCACCAATCTTGGCTCCACATTTAAACACCGCTGTTCTGATTGGTCACGGACGATATTTAAATTTGGCGCCCAAATCGGTGATTGGTCGCGGGCAGCGCCAGCGACCAATCAGCGATTTTTAACACAAATGTCCGGACCTTTGCAACACCATGCGGATACTGTGGGGACATCAGCGGCTAGGGTGTGAAGGGAGGACCAGGGAGCGGCGCTGACATCCAATTGGTCGCGGCCCCTATTTAGATCTGCCGCACAAATCGGTGATTGGTCGCTGTCTTGGCCCGCGACCAATCACTGATCTTGGCGCCAAACTTAAACACTATTGTGCTGATTGGTCGCGGACGCTGACCGAGACCAATCACCGATTTGGGCGCCAAATTTAAATATCGGCCGCGACCAATCACCGATCTTGGCTCCACATTTAAACACCGCTGTGCTGATTGGTCGCGGCCGATATTTAAATTTGGCGCCCAAATCGGTGATTGGTCGCGGGCAGCGTCGGCGACCAATCAGCGATTTTTAACACAAATGTCCGGACCTTTGTAACACCATGCGGATACTGTGGGGACATCAGCGGCTAGGGTGTGAAGGGAGGACCGGGGAGCGGCGCTGCGGGTCCAGATACTTCTGCTCCGAGCGCCCGCTCATGTCCCGGGTTCTCGGAGCGGAAGTACCCGCACAGGCAGCGCTGCTGACATCCAATTGGTCGCGGCCGCTATTTAAATCTGGCGCACAAATCGGTGATTGGTCGCTGTCTTGGCCCGCGACCAATCACTGATTTTGGTGCCAAAGTTAAACACTATTGTGCTCATTGGTCGCGGACGCTGACCGCAACCAATCACCGATTTGGGCGCCAAATATAAATATCGGCCGCGACTAATCACCGATCTTGGCTCCACATTTAAACACCGCTGTGCTGATTGGCCGCGGACGATATTTAAATTTGGCGCCCAAATCGGTGATTGGTCGCAGGCAGCGTCGGCGACCAATCAGCACAGCGGTGTTTAAGTTTTGCGCTAAGATCAGTGATTGGTCGGGTCCGAAGACCGCGACCAATCATCGAATCGTCTTGGTGAGGACCGGGGAGCGGCGCTGCCTGTGCGGCTACTTACGCTGCGAGAACCCGGGACATAGCGGGCGCTCGCAGGAGAAGTATCCTGACCCGCAGCACCGCTCCCCGGTCCTCCCTTCCGCATGGAGGTCAGCGGCGCCGGCGGTCCTTCCGCTGATACCGGCCGGGAGATGAGCGCCTCGCGCCGCTCATCTCCCGGATGCATCTCAGTCCCGCAGATGGGTCCGGCGGTCGGGTTCCTTCAGCTGGTACCGGCCAGGAGATGAGCGCCTCGCGCCGGTCATCTCCCGGCTGCATCGCCGCTGAGCTCGGTCTCGCAAATGAGCCGCTAACGGCCGCCATCTTTTTTCAGAAATCCCGCGGCGCTGATTGGCCGCTGGCGGACCAATGAGCGGCGCGGGATTTCCTGGACAGACAGACACACAGACAGACAGACGGGATAAGACGATTATATATATAGATTAACATTCACATTGTGCTACATATGCGTGCAATCATTAGGATTTTTTTTGGCAACCATGTTATAGGCATATATCTAATACATATAATTGTCTTATCCCGTCTGTCTGTCTGTCTAGAAAATCCCCCGTCGCTGATTGGTCCGGCCGCGGCCAATCAGCGACGCGGGATTTCAGAAAAAAGATGGCGGCCGTTAGCGGCTCATCTGCCGCACGAAGGTCAGCGGCGATGCAGCCGGGAGATGACCGGCGCTAGCCGGTCATCTCTCGGCTGATCGCAGCAGAACTACCCTGACCGGCGGCGCCGCTGACCTCCATGCGGCTACCGTCGGGAGATCAGCGGCTAGGACCGCTGATCTCCCGATGGTAAGTGTGAAGGGAGGACCGGGGAGCAGCGGCGCCGCCGGTCGGGATGCTTCTGCTGCGAGCAGCCAGTCATCTCCCAGCTGCTAGCAGCGGAAGTACCCGCATAAGCAGCGCCGCTCCCGGGCCCACACTAATACGACGCTGATTGGTCGCCGCCGTCAGCAGCGACCAAGCAGCGATATTGGCGCCAAATTTAAACACCGCTCTTCACAGAGGTCAGCGGCGATGCAGCCGAAGTACCCCGACCGGCGGCGCCGCTGACCGACATTCGGCTACCGTCAGGAGATCAGCGGCTAGGGCCACTGATCTCCCGACGGCAAGTGTGAAGGGAGGACCGGGGAGCGGCGCCGCCGGTCGGGATACTTCTGCTGCGAGCAGCCGGTCATCTCCCGCAGCGCCGCTCCCCGGTCCTCACTAATACAATTCGCTGATTGGTCGCGGCCGGGACCAATAAGCGATATTGGCGCCAAATTTAAACACCGCTGTGCTGATTGCGCCCGGTGTACCGCATACATATTCTAGAATACCCGATGCGTTTGAATCGGGCCACCATCTAGTATATATATATTCACTACTGTCTCTATATATGTGATACTCATGTGTTGGTGACTTGGGGTCCTCCAATGTTATACTCTGTAGAATTGTCTTTTAATTTTTGCAATATTTATTTTAGCGTCAATAAGCACCTATTGTTTTATTTTGGTGGTATCTACAGTCATATACATGTATATACATACAGCAATATATATACTGTATAAGATCTGATGTCTGTAGTCACAGTATGTCAGCAATGTACAGTATGTACTTTATTGTGCACTGACATTAGATCATATATGCCCTGGACTGATCCTGCACCGACTACCAGACATCACATTGTATAGATGGCAGTATAGATATAATCTGTGATGTCCTGTACAGGCCGGCTCCAGGTTTTCGTAGGCTCAAAAGAGTCTCAGTGGCCCCTTTAACACATACCACAATTCATGATGCACAGATAAGGCGGAGAAATATAGATATAGTACAATGCCAAAAATTTCACTTACAGTATTTTTCGGACTATAAGACGCACTTTTTTCCCTCCAAAATTTTGGAGGAAAATGGGGGGTGCGTTTTATAGTCCAAATGTTGGGGGGGTATATATATGTGGGGTGTGGGTGGAGCGGTAGAGGAGCGGGGCACAGGAGGCAGCAGCCGCCCGCTGCAGCCTACACTGCCCCCGCTGCTAAAGAAAATGAATATTCATGCTCCTTATTAGCAGCACACAGTGTAGCCGCGCTGTGGCTCCTGCCAGAATCGCCTGTGCCCGCTGTTAAAGGGCATGAATATTCAACCTCTCTCCACGCCCATGGGCATGGTGAGGGGGTGAATATTCATGCCCTTTAATAAGCGGGCACACGCGATAGCCCGGCAGTAGCAGGAGCCGCAGCGCGGCTACGGTGTGTGCCGGCTATGAAGGATAGTGAAGTCACTGCTCCCAGCGCACACAGTCCCGGCATGGGGAGCAGTGACTTCTGGCAGCTGATCTCTCCTTGTGAGCCACGCATGGCAGTGATGTCATGCGCGGCTCACATGGAGAGATCAGTACGGGCAGACAGGACGCGGCGCTGGAGGAGAGAAGAAAGGTGAGTATCAGTGTTTATTTTCTTTTATGTGCAGCATGATAGGGATTAGGGGGACCATGCATACCAGGGTAAGGAAGAGGGGGCCATACATACCAGGGTAACGCTGAGGGGGCCATACATACCAGGGTAACGCTGAGGGGGCCATACATACCAGGGTAACGCTGAGGGGGCCATACATACCAGGGTAACGCTGAGGGGGCCATACATACCAGGGTAATGCTGAGGGGGCCATACATACCAGGGTAACGTTGAGGGGGCCATGTGCAGCATGATGGGGATTAGAGGTGCCATACATACCAAGACAGCGATGAGGGGTGCCATGCATACCACTATACCAGGATAAGGATGAGGGGTGCCATGCATACCGGGACAGGGATGAGGGGTGCCATGCATACTGGGACAGGGATGAGGGGTGCCATGCATACTGGGACAGGGATGAGGGGTGCCATGCATACTGGGACAGGGATGAGGGGTGCCATGCATACCGGGACAGGGATGAGGGGTGCCATGCATACCGGGACAGGCATGAGGGGTGCCATGCATACCGGGACAGGGATGAGGGGTGCCATGCATACCAGGGTAACGCTGAGGGGGCCATGTGCAGCATGATGGGGATTAGAGGTGCCATACATACCAGGACAGCGATGAGGGGTGCCATGCATGCCACTATACCAGGATAAGGATGAGGGGTGCCATGCATACCGGGACAGGGATGAGGGGTGCCATGCATACAGGGACAGGGATGAGGGGTGCCATGCATACTGGGGCAGGGATGAGGGGTGCCATGCATACTGGAGCAGGGATGAGGGGAGCCATGCATACCGGGACAGGGATGAGGGGAGCCATGCATACCGGGACAGGGATGAGGGGAGCCATGCATACCGGGACAGAGATGAGGGGTGCCATGCATATCGGGACAGGGATGTGGGGTGCCATGCATACCGGGATAGGGATGAGGGGTGCCATGCATACCGGGATAGGGATGAGGGGTTCCATGCATACCACGATGGGGACCACGTATAAAAGGAAGGAGGGGGGCATATATACCAGGATGGGGGATATTGTCAGAATTGGGGGACATTACCCCTATACCAGTGTCAGCAGAAGACCCCCTCCCCCTTAAAAGTGCATCATGAACACATTTTTGGCTTAAATTTTTATTTTTTTATTTTCCTCCTCTAAAACCTAGGTGCATCTTATGGTCTGGTGCATCTTATAGTCCGAAAAATATGGTACTTCTTACATTACATGAGTGATATCTATTGTAAATTCTATAATAGCTCAGAAACCGGCGAATCCTCACAGTGCATGGGGCGTGTCAAGGGGGGATTCAAAAGTTTTCATTTTAGACTGTACATTATAGTCCTCCATACAGTATTATGGGGACCACATAGTCCTCCATACAGTATTATGGGGACCACATAGTCCTCCATACAGTATTATGGGCACTACATAGTACTCCATACAGTATTATGGGCACCACATAGTCCTCCATACAGTATTATGGACACCACATAGTCCTCCATACAGTATTATGGGCACTACATAGTACTCCATACAGTATTATGGGCACCACATAGTCCTCTATACAGAATGGGCTCCATACTGAATAATGGACCCCATATAATGTTCCATAAAGAATAATAGGCCCCATATAATGCTCTATACACAATAATGAACCCCATATAATGCTCATTACACCATAATTGACCCCATATATTACTCCATGCAGAATAATGGGCCCCATATAATGCTCCATAGAGAATGGGCCCCATATAATGCTCCATAGAGAATGGGCTCCATACATAAAAAATAAATAAAATACTCACCTCTCCTCATACCCTGCTGGCTACAGGTCCTGTCTCTTCAACACTGAGACGTCACAGAGTCAGAAGACGCAGAGGAGACTGGACCTGCGGCCAGCAGGGTATGACGAGAGGTGAGTATTTCAAACACCGTAAAGCACGGGGGGGGTTACACTGGGCCCCCCCAACTCACAGGCCCAATAGCGTTCCAGTGTCCCCAACTGTGAGTGGGCCCCCCCCCTCTTGCCCAGGGCCCTGGCACTTGCCCTGGTGCAATGGGTGGTTATGCCGGCTCTGGCCCTGTAGCTGGTGCAGGATCAGTCTGGGGCAGGGGTCTGTATAGTAAGGTCTGAAGTGTCTCGATCTCAGGTCCGATGTGATTTGAACATTCATACAGATCGAGAGCCGATGATCTCACACTGACAGCACGACCCCAACCTGCTTGAAGGGTCCATCTGCTACAATAAATCTTTCTGATCCTCAGCAGAGCGACCATAGATAACATTCAGGATCTGGCCCTGGACTTGTCAGGAGGTGAGCAGCATCCTGCCACTTCCACACTCTACAAAGAGTATAAATCTCCTGTCCTGACCACTATCCGGAGCTCAGGCTAAGGCCACGGCCCCACTATCAGTATTTGGTCAGTATATTTTCTCAGGGGTGGGAACCAAAACCAGGTCAGTAACAATCAGAGAAAAGGTATAATAGAAACAAGTCACCAATTCTGCATTTATCACCAACTCCTGGTTTTGTCTCCCACTCCTGTGAAAAAATACTGACCGAATACTGACCAAATACTGATAGTGGGGTCGTGGCCTTACAAGAATCAAAGATGTCTGCCCTCTCGTACTGCTCAGCGGCTGAAGCTTCTCTCCGGCAGGCATAAGACCGTGGCCTGTGCCGGCTGTTCTGGGCTGCAGATGCCCAGCTGGCACATGTACACAATGAAAGATACAGGGCCGCCCTGCAGTCTGTAAAGAAGCAGCTGCTTGGTGACCGGCTTGGAGGGCATGTGCCCCTCTGGCCCACCTCGCCCCTGGTCAATATGATACCATCTTTTTCATTAGTTGGTGAGGTTAGAAGAAATTTCACTCCAAGACAGTGGATTTTGTACTTTATTCCAGTATATTTATACATAGAAAACATGGCAATGAAAAACAAGTAGATGCACGTGCATAAAAATGTCCCAACATTAATTAAAAAACCCTTTAAGATACAGATAATACTTGTATACAAAAATATTAACACATTCTCAAATTGTATATAAAGTGCACAAAAGTCAATAGCCCTGACATATAGTGTACACAGGGTCCCGTCCCCCCCCATATGGTATACACAAAATACAATGTCATCCAGGAAATAACAAAAAATAACAAATACATTTAATCTATTCTGAAATCCCATGTCTATACAAGATAATAATATGTAAAATTCTACAGTGTCAAAGAAATGAGCTAGAGACTACTACATGGCGATGATGCCTACACACAAGATAATGCCCAGCTAATGCTGTAAATGATACAAATATTACCAGTCACCCAATTAGACACATGAGGTCCGGGCAAGTGATTTTCTACAGTTCATTGACCTCTATGATGACATCTAATATTTTCAATCATTTATAGAGCGGGGTACATTGGGCCTCATTAATAAATCTGCTCACTAGAAAACTAGTTGCCCATCCTAACCAATTAGAGCTCAGCTAAGGTTGTTTTAACCGGTTCCCGACCGCCCACTGTAGATAAACGTCGGCGCTTGCCGGGCTCTGTGCAGCGCCGACGTTTAAAAACGGTGGGTGGTCTCGCAGCGCTCAGGACCCCCAGGGTCCTGCAAGCGCTGCGATTCCGGTGCAGAGCGTTAGCTCTGACAGGGGACATCATCGGGACCTGATTAGATCAGGTCCCAGTGATGTTAACCCTTAGCTGTCTTCTATATGCTGTGATCTATTGTGATCGCGGCATATAGGAGACAGCAGGAGGAGAGGGGGTCGTCAACTTACCTCTCCGAAGACCTCCGAGTCCTTCCAGGACCTGGGGTTGCTATGGCAGCTGGAGGTCACATGACCGCCTCCAGCTCTGCCATATATGGTGTCCTGTCTGGCTCAGCTGCAGCTGTAGCCAGACAGGAGACTCTGACTGAAACAGTCAGGGAAGATCTCATGTAATGTAATATATGTCTATTACATTACATGAGATCAGAGATCAGAAAAATAAAAATTAATGTCCCATACAGGGACTAAGAAAAAATGTGAAAAAAAGTAAAAAAAAAGTTTTTAAACTATTAATAAAAAAATCACAAAATAAATAAAAATAAATAAATAAAATATTAAACCAATAAATCCGTATATTTTTACAAAACCAAAAAAAGTACACATATTTGGTATCGCCGCGTCCGAAACAACCCGAGCTATAAAACTGTCACACTAATTAACTCCTTCTGTGCACACCGTAATAAAAATAAATAAAAAACGGAGCAAAAAAAATGCTTTTTCATCATATTGCCAAACAAAAAGTGGAAAAAAATGCGATCAAAAAACAAAATAGAAATAAAAATGGTACCACTGAAAACGTCATCTTGTTACGCAAAAAAAAAGCCGCCATACAGCTCCATCAGCCGAAAAATAAAAAAGTTATAGCGCTCAGAATAAAGCAATGCAAAAAAAATATTTTTTTCTATAAAATTGTTTTATTGTGTAAAAGCGCCAAAACATAAAAAAAATACAGTAAGTGTAGTATCGCTGTAAACGTACTGACCCGAAGAATAACGCTGCCTGATCACTTTTACCACACGCAGAACGGCATAAAAAAAAAACTCAAAAAACAATTCCTGAATTGTTTGTTTTTGTTAATTTTACCTCCCAAAAAACGGAATAGAAAGCGATCAAAAAATGTCACGTCCCCAAAAATTGTACCAATAAAAATGTCAACTCGTCCCGCAAAAAACAAGCCGTCACATGACTCTGTCGGCCGAAATATGGAAAAATTATAGCTCTCAAAATATGGTGATGCAAAAACTAGATTTTGCAAAAAAAGCGTATTTTAGTGTGTGACAGCTGTCAGTCATAAAAACCCGATATCAATCTGGTATCTCTGTAATCACACCGACCCGAAGAATAAAGTAATCTAATCAGTTATATCACACTAGGAACGGCGTAAAAAATAAATAAAACCAATTCTTCACCTGCTACTGATTTGTTTATTATGTCCCCAAAGATCCCAGTAAGGCTCTGCCCACATTTATCCTGTGCTCTGCGCTGAGCACTTACACCAGAGTTTCCGTGTAAATCTCTGAAATACATGATTCAGCCGGAACCCATGACGGAAGATTCCCTGTAATGAGGCAGATATAGGCCACTGTGAATGCCGTCTAGCCTGGGATCCCACGGTGTCATTTGTTTTAGGCGTGCATAAAAGTGCGGTTGGCCACAGTTTTGTGCACTTCTGAAAAAAAGGACACCGCTACACAGAGGCCAGACGGTGTCCAGAGTAACTCTGCTGCCTCATTACAGTGAATGGATCCTGCAGGGGTTTCATCTGAATTACATCACTTGGAAATTTAGATGGAAACCCCGATGTAAGTGCTCAGCCTAGAGCGCCGGATAAATGTTACGTAAAATGTTCCCAATAAAAGCTTCAACTCAGTCCTCAAAAAAAGCTAGTCCCCACTCAGGTCCGTCATCTGTTAAAAATATAAGGGACTTCCAAGTTACTGGTAGCAGAAAGGCTCTGGAAAAGCAAAATGACCCTTGCCCCCCAAAAGAAATTCAGAAAATTTTGTGCTCCCAAATCCAAATGCCTATTCTACAATAATTTGTTCTCCAATTGTCAAATAGCGCTCCGTCCCCCCCAGATCTCACCGTATGGCTAAGCGGTACGATACAGCCACATATGGGGTATTGACACTTTTAGAAGAAATTGTGTGACACATTTCGGCACCATTTTTACCCATTGCCCTGTGTGAAAATGTAAAATCTGAGGGTAAAACATTTTTTTGTGGTAAAAATATAATTATGATTTTTTCACTGCCCAATGGTATAAATTTAAAAATTAAAAAATACTCACTACTTCCCTAGATGAATTCCTTGAGAGGTGTAGTTTACAAAATGGGGTCATTTGTGGAGGTTTCTGCTGTTTTGGCATGTCAGCGACTCTTCAAATGTGACATGGTGTCTGTGCCTATCCCAGCCAACATAGCGCTCCTTTCTCTTCCGAACCCTGCCGTACACCAAAGCAGTGGTTTTCCCCCACATATGGGGTATCGGCGTACTCAGGAGAAATTGTACAACAAATTTCATGGTGCAATTTCTCCGGTTATCCTTATGATAATGCAAAATTAGGGGATGAAAAACATTTTTTATGGGAAAAATGTGAAAATTTTATTTTCACGGCTCAATATTATAAACTTCTGTGAAGCAGCTGGGGGTGCAAGGTGCTCACCACACATCTAGATAAGTTCCCTAAGGGGTCTAGTTTCCAAAATGGTGGCACTTGTGGGGGGTTTCCGCTGTTTAGACACATTAGGGGCTCCACAAATGTGACATGGCGTCCGCTAATTATTCAAACAAATTTTACATTCAAAAAGTCTAATGGCGCTCCTTCCCTTTCAAACCCTGCCGTGCGCCCAAACAGTGGTTTTCCCTCACATATGGGGTATCAGCGTGTTCAGGAGAAACTGCACAACAAACTTCATGGTGCAATTTATCCTGTTACCCTTATGATAATACAAAATTAGAGAATGAAAAAGATTTTTTGTGGGAAAAATGTGAAAATTTTATTTTCACGGCTCAATATTATAAACTTCTGTGAAGCAGCTGGGAGTGCGAGGTGCTCACCACACATCTAGATAAGTTCCCTAAGGGGTCTAGTTTCCAAAATGGTGGCACTTGTGGGGGGTTTCCACTGTTTAGTCACATTAGGGGCTCCCCAAATGCGACATGGCGTCTGCTAATTATTCAAACAAATTTTACATTCAAAAAGTCAAATGGCGCTCCTTCCCTTTCAAACCCTGCCATGCGCCCAAACAGTAATTTGCCTCCACATATGGGGTATCAGCGTGTTCAGGAGAAATTGCACAACAAATTTCATGGTGCAATTTATCCTATTACCCTTATGATAATGCAAAATTAAGGGATGAAAAACGGTTTTGTGGGAAAAATGTGAAAATTTTATTTTTACAGCTCAATATTATAAACTTCTGTGAAGCACCTTGGGGTTCAAGGTGCTCACCACACATCTAGATAAGTTCCCTAAGGGGTCTAGTTTCCAAAATGGTGTCACTTGTGGGGGGTTTCCACTGTTTAGGCACATCAGGAGCTCTCCAAACGCAACATGGCGTCTGCTAATTATTCAGACAAATTTTACATTCAAAAAGTCTAATGGCGCTCCTTCCCTTCCGAACCCTGCAGTGCGCCCAAACAGTGGTTTTCCCTCACATATGGGGTATCAGCACGCTCAAGAGAAATTGCACAAAAAAATTTGGGGTCTATTTTTTCCTGTTACCCCTGTGAAAATAAAAAAAATTGGGTCTAAAGTAACATTTTTGTGAAAAAAGTTAAATGTTAATTTTTTTTTTCCACATTCCAAAAATTCCTGTGAAGCACCTGAAGGGTTAATAAAGTTCTTGAATGTGGTTTTGAGCACCTTGAGGGGTGCAGTTTTTAGAATGGTGTCAATTTTGGGTATTTTCTGTCATAAAGACCCCTCAAAGTGACTTCAAATATGATGTGGTCCTTAAAAAAATGTTTTTGTAAATTTTGTTGGAAAAATGAGAAATCGCTGGTCAACTTTTAACCCTTATAGCTCCCTAACAAAAAAAAATTTTGGTTCCAAAATTGTGCTGATGTAAAGTAGACATGTGGGAAATGTTATTTATTAACTATTTTGTGTGACATATCTCTCTGATTTAAGGGCATGAAAATTCAAAGTTTGAAAATTGCAAAATTTTCTAAATTTTCGCCAAATTTCCGATTTTTTCACAAATAAACGCAAGTTATATGGAAGAAATTTTACCACTATCATGAAGTACAATATGTCATGAAAAAACAGTCTCAGAATCAGGGGAATACGTTGAAGCGTTCCAGAGTAATTACTTCATAAAGTGACAGTGGTCAGAATTGAAAAAATTGGCCTGGTCACGAAGGCAAAAACAGGCTCTGGCGCGAAGTGGTTAACGGACCTGGAAAAGTAAAAGCTGTTCTGTGATTGGCTGGGATAAGTAAAAAGGCTGTTTTAATAAATGATTCCCAATGTACCAAGCCCCGCCATAAATGTTATTGATTACAGTAGGGGCCACAATATCCCATGTGTATAGTCATCACATTCATCTTATTGTCTGCGGTTACCTTGGGACATGCTATATTGAAATGTAAGATGATATCAGTGGGGTCCATGAGGCAGAGCAGTGTGTGGTACGTGTGACATTTCCTAATATCGAGCAATCAATACTGTACCTTGGTCTGGAATGCAAAGTCTGCGTGGACAAGGAAGGGGCTCCCAGATGCCAGCTGTAAAACCCGTCGCTCCACCATCACACGCTCATCACCTTCAGCAAGCAGGGCTCTTTTGCCGATGATCTTAACAGCAAAATGTTTGCGGGTAGATGAATCTTCCGCCAGCAGGACCGTTCCATAGCATCCCCGGCCAAGCACTTGATGGAATAATAATCTCCTCTTGATGGTATCAGAGACTGTGCTTTTGGAGCCGGTTGGCCGAACACCGCTGCTTCCTGCAGCTTCTTCAGCCTTCTGCTTTAGATCCATGGGTTTCTGTCCTAATGTAATCCTTCTTCTTTTCTTCTCCTTTTTGTCCCCTGATGAGATGAAGATGGCTCCTCTCTTCTTGGCTCCCATCTTCTGACTTTCTACCTTCTCCTTTTCTTCCACTTCTTCTTTCTTCTGGACTGGTTGTTTTGTCCTGTTGACTGAAGACTTCCTCTCATCATCAGATGTGTCATGGGAAGGTCTTAGTCTCTTCGCTCCTTCTCTCCTCACCACGTTCTCCTCTACTTCTTTCTTCTGGACTGGTGGTTTTGTCCTGTTGACTGAAGACTTCCTCTCATCATCAGATGTGTCATGGGAAGGTCTTCGTGTCTTCACTCTTTCTCTGCTCACCACAATCTCCTCCTCTTTTATATCCATATTATTGCTTTGCTTAGATTTAGCCGACATCTCCTCCACTGTTGTTGGTCAATTCCAACTGTCACTTACAACTGTCACTCAGTGCACTTCATATGGAATCATCATGCATGCACCACCACTGGTCATGTGATCAGCATCTGACCAATGATATTTAAGAGATAAATGAACATTAGCTGAGATTAAATATTCAGGTAATATTCAGATATTCTGTGGAATACAAGGTGCCACATTTACTAATAGTAATAGAACTGCACTAAGTCGCCAATTTAATTTACATTGTTACTACAGAGCATCAGATGAATGTAATATAACAAATATTAGCAAGATGTATGATTTCCATCCACTCTACGTATCATAGAAATACAGATGTACTATCTTTTTATATAGAGATGTAGCAGAAGCCATCCTGATTGTTTGCAGCATGCTATGGTGATAGAGAAGCATGCATGACTGTGCCATGCAAATGGTGAGGAGCACCAAAATGGGACATATGATTCACGTAGCCAGGGGCGTAATGTCCGCGGTCGCAGTGGCAGTCACTGCGACCGGGCCCAGGGGGGGTTGGGACTTGTAAACGCCAGCAGAAATTTCAACAGGATGTGTGTATTGCAGTGCACAGTCGCTTCGGGTCCGTGCGTGACAAATCAGGGGCGGGCTGGGGCGGGGGCAGAGCCGGACTGGGGTGTCTGGGGCCCACCAGGGACATTGACTCCAGGGACCCACCCGGGCCCACCCTTCAGCTATTAGCAAATACCTGTTAGCCGTTATACCCATTATACTGGCGGCTCCTGCCCATCACTGTGCGCTCACCAGAACTGCGATGTACAATTACTGTAGTTTGCATTAAAGGGTTTTTATTGGTGAAAACAAGTTCTCAGCGATGCACAGGTTGGGAAGGTGATCACTTATTTATTGGTGGAATCCGCACTGTCAGAAGATTGTGGCACTTTGAGTATTTGGTGAGATTTTTACCTCTGTATTTATAAGACAAAACCAGGAGTGGAGCAATCCAAGGTCATGTTTTATGCATTTCTCACCCACTCCTGGTTTTGTCTTATAAATACAGAGGTGAAAATCTCACTAAATGCCAACTTGCTTTCTCTGGTGAACCTCTGTAACTGCATCTCTGCTGCTGTGTAATAGTCACAGGGCAGGGAGGGGTTAAACATCTAAGTATTTAATATCTATTGGAAATAAAGAGGTTTCCCCTTATTGATATCAGATAAAACAAATGACCAACCACAATCCACTCTACCAAGACCAATATTACCAGATAGAAGGCAGAAATACCACCACACCGTGACCAGATCACATATTACCACCACATAGTGCCCAAATAATACCACATACAAGGCACAAATACCGCCACACCATGACCAAAGCACATAATACCACCACATAGTGATCAAATGCTACCAGATACAAGGTATAAATACTGACACACCATGAGACCACATATTACCACCACATAGTGACTGAATAATACCACATACAAGGGACAAATATCGTCATGTCATGACCAAAGCACATAATGCCACCACATAGTGACAAATAATGCTAAAATAATAAAAATGTAAAAAAGCTCAGTATATTGGGTCAGTGTACAGGTTATACAGTGATCACCAGTGACATTATGCACAGGAGCTCTGTATATAGTGTACAGGTTATACAGTCATCACCAGTGACATTATACACAGAAGCTCTGTATATAGTGTCAGTGTACAGGTAATGCAATGATCACCATTGATATTATGCACAGGAGCTCTGTATATAGTGTCAGTGTACAGGTAATATAGTGATCACCAGTGACATTATACACAGGAGCTCTGTATATAGTGTCAGTGTGTGTGTGTATAGGTAATACACATACTCACCAGTGATGTCTCTAGGTGAAGTTCTTTATCTGTAGACCGATATATCACATCTTCTATGCAGGACTTATCTCTGCAGAAAATAACATAGTTAGCTATAACTGATCACTTCCAGAGCACAAGCCACACTTTTCCGAAGATTTCTACACTGCATGAAATGACAAAATGCAACATAGTGCCGCACTACACAGTAAAAATAAAACACAAAATACATTTAGGGACTCCATCTTTAATAAAAAAAAAAATCATGAGAGATCAGAGATTATGGGTCCCAGAAATCATGGGGCCAATCAGGTTAGGGGTGTACATAGAGATCATGGGGCCCAGTCAGCGGCGTACATAGAGATCATGGGGCCCAGTCAGCGGTGTACATAGAGATCATGGGGCCAATCAGGTTAGGGGTGTACATAGAGATCATGAGGCCCAGTCAGCGGCGTACATAGAGATCATGGGGCCCAGTCAGCGGCATACATAGAGATCATGGGGCCCAGTCAGCGGTGTACATAGAGATCATGGGGCCCAGTCAGCGGCGTACATAGAGATCATGGGGCCCAGTCAGCGGCTTACATAGAGATCATTGGGCCCAGTCAGCGGCGTACATAGAGATCATGGGGCCCAGTCAGCGGTGTACATAGAGATCATGGGGCCCAGTCAGGGATCGTACATAGAGATCATGGGGCCCTATGAGGTGAGGCTCTCAGCACCACAGTATGGTGCCCTCAGGGAGCTCCCACAGGGCATCACAGGCCTTAGTATGAAGCAATACTAGAAGACTTGTGGTATTGCTTCATACTAAGGCCTGTGATGCCCTGTGGGAGCTCCTGAGGGCACCATACTGGGGAGGTGAGATCCTCACTTGGCAGTAGTAGGAGCAGCATCTCCATAGTGTGGCATTCACATCACACTACATGCTGCACTGTACAGGACTCCCAGCCGGCAGCAGGACAGATGAGGAGGTAACTGTCTGGGACCAGCGCCGGACTGGAGTACCTGGGGCCCACCAGGAAAAAATCAATCTTGGGGCCCACCAGCACCATGCAGTTACCGTATATAGGAATAACATAAGTCCACAAACTCTTTCAAAATGAATCAACTTTATTAACCAATAAATCTCTGCTGCTGTGTAGTAGTCACAACACAGGGAGAGGTTAAACATCAAAGTATTTAATATGTATTGCAAATAAAGAATGTCCCCATTCTTAATATCCGAAAAACAAATGACTGACAACCATCCACTATACCTAGACTAATAATACCATATAGAAGAGAGAAATACCGCCACACCATGACCAGAACACATACCACCACATAGTGATCAAATACTACCAAGTACAAGGTATATATACTGCCACACCATGAGAAGACCACATATTACCACAAAATAGTGACTGTCTGAATAATAACACATACAAGGGACAAATACCGCCACGCCATGACCATGGCACATAATGGCACCAGATAGTGAATGATAATGAAAATGTAAAAAAACTCTGTATATAGAGTCAGTGTACAGATAATGTAGAGATTATCAGTGACATTATACACAGGAGCTCTGTGTATAGTGTCAGTGTAGAGGTAATACAGTGATCATCAGTGACATTATACACAGGAGCTCTGTATATAGTGTCAGTGTACAGGTAATATAGTGATCACCAGTGACATTATACACAGGAGCTCTGTATATAGAGTCAGTGTACAGATAATGTAGAGATTATCAGTGACATTATACACAGGAGCTCTGTGTATAGTGTCAGTGTAGAGGTAATACAGTGATCACCAGTGACATACACAGAAGCTCTGTATATAGTGTCAGTGTACAGGTAATATAGTGATCACCAGTGACATTATGCATAGGAGCTCTGTATATAGTGTCAGTGTACAGGTAATACAGGGATCATCAGTGACATTATACACAGGAGCTCTGTGTTTGGTGTCAGTGTACAGGTAATACAGTGTTCACCAGTGACATTATACACAGGAGCTCTGTATATAGTGTCAGTGTACAGGTAATACAGTGATCACCAGTGACATTATGCATAGGAGCTCTGTATATAGTGTCAGTGTACAGGAAATACAGGGATCACCAGTGACATTATACACAGGAGCTCTGTGTTTGGTGTCAGTGTACAGGTAATACAGTGTTCACCAGTGACATTATACACAGGAGCTCTATATATAGTGTCAGTGTACAGGTAATATAGTGATCACCAGTGACATTATGCATAGGAGCTCTGTATATAGTGTCAGTGTACAGGTAATATAGTGATCACCAGTGACATTATACACAGGAGCTCTGTGTATGGTGTCAGTGTACAGGTAATACAGGGATCACCAGTGACATTATGCACAGCTCTGTATATAGTGTCAGTGTGTGTGTGTATAGGAAACACAGGGATCACCAGTGACATTATACACAGGAGCTCTGTATATAGTGTCAGTGTACAGGTAATAGAGTGATCACCAGTGTCATTATGCACAGGAGCTCTGTATATAGTGTCAGTGTGTGTGTGTGTATAGGTAATACACATACTCACCAGTGATGTCTCTAGGTGAAGTTCTTTAACTGCAGACCGATATATCACATCTTCTATACAGTACTTATCTCTGCAGAAAATAACATAGTTAGCTATAACTGATCACTTCCAGAGCACAATCCACACTTTTCCCAAGATTTCTACACTGCATGAAATGACAAAAAAAGAAACATAGCACTGCACTACACAGTAACAGTGCTCCAGTGTCATTCTGTGCCTGCTCATCTGTCAGCAGACATATTTGTCTGATGGCAAAGATCTAAGAGAGATGAAGACAGAAGACCTATGGATTACGTTGGGAGTGAGGATTTTTCTTTATTAAAGATGGAGTCCCTAAATGTGTTTTATTTTTAATAAAAAAAAAAAAAAAATTCTGTCTTTTTTTTTTCTGTTTACTAGAAATTGATGGTGGCTATGTCTAATTTGGCGTGAAACCATGAATTTCGGGCTTAGTACCGGCTGATAAGGCAAAGCTGGCCTGGTACTAACCCTATTATTACCCAGGGTGCCACTCACCACCAGGGCCGCTGGAAGAGCCGGGTAAAGCACCTGGAAATGGTGCTATGATGAATGCGCCATTTTCAAGGGTGGCTGTGGGCTGCGATTTTCAGCGTGGAGGGCCAAGAACGCTTGGGCCTTACCATGCTGCGAATCCCAGCCCCCAGCTGCCTTGTTTTATCTGGCTGGCGATCAACATATGGCGGGAAAAAAAAAAGTTAAGTAGTTTAAAACAAATATTCGGCTTCTCTGTCTTTTGTCCGCCAGCAAAGGTAAAGCCAGGCAGCTGGGGGTGGCAGTACGTAGCTGTCTGCTTTATCTGCGGTGAGAATCAAAAATTCATTTTTAAAAATTTCTTTTCACACTTCTATATGTGACAGACCCAACAGTCAATCGCAGATGCTGTCAAAGAGGATGGGCTTCTGTGATTGGCTGTTTGAGTAATGTACAATCAGCCCATACATTCTAGTATGGTACTATGTATGGGCTGCTTTCAGGTTACTCAAGCAGCCAGTCACAGACGCCCATTCTCTGTGTCTGCGTCTGTGATTGGCTGTTGGGACTGTCACACATATAGAAGTGTGAAAATAAATAAATAATAAAACAAAAATGACATAGCGCTCTGCAGAAGTTTTGATTCTCAGCGCAGATAGAGGTGGCAGCCCGTAGCTGTCTGCTTTATCTGCCTGGTTTTACCTTGACTGGCGATCAAAAGTCAGGAAAGCCCAATGTTTTTTTTAAATTATTTAAAAAAATAATTAAAAAAAAAAAATGCGTGGGCTCCCACCATATTTTGATCGGGGGGGCTGGGATTCTCAGCATGGTAAGGCCCAAGCATTCTGGGCCCCCCACGCTGAAAATGGCAGCCTGCAGCCACCCCTGGAATTGGCGCATTCATCGTAGCGCCATTTCCAGGCACTTTATCCGGCTCTTCCAACGGCCCTGGTGGGGGGTGGCACGCTGGGTAATACTGGGGTTAGTACCAGCTTTGTATTATCAGCTGGCACTAAGCCTGCGATTCATGGAGTCACGCCAAACTAGACATGGCCACCATGAATTTCTGGTAAACAGAAAAAATACAACACAGAATTTTTTTTTTAATAAAAATAAAACACAAAACACATGTAGGGACTCCATCTTTAATTAAAAACAAAATCCTCGCTCTGACGTAATCCACGGATCTTCTGTCTCCAGCTCTGCTACATCTTTGCCATCAGACAAATATCAGAGATGAGCAGGCACAGAATGACACTAGAACCCAGTTGTCAGAGAAGTGCTCAGCTGGCCTCCAGCCGCCGACCATGTTTTCCTGATGATAATCATGCCCATTGCCCAGTAGTATTTACTGCCAGCCCCGGCCAGGGGTCCTCCCAGTCACCCCTCCCCCCTATCCCTTCCTCCCTCCCCCTCCCCGTTTCATACTGACGCGTCGAGATGAGCTGCAGCCGCTGCCTGGAGCGACGCAGGGTCCGCACTCCAGAGCGCGCACAGGAAACAGTCCCAGGGCAATGACGTCATCACCCTGAGACTGACCTCCTGCGCACGTGCCGGCAGTGTCGCGCTGCGCAGAGGAGGCAGAGGGCCCATCACTAATCATATCGGCAGTGCTGCGAACCGGGGGGGGCCCTCTGTTCTCTGTACAGGGCCCAGGGGTGTAGAGGGGCGGGACCATCGGGACCCGGGGGTTTTCCCGATCCTCCGGTCGGCCAGTCCGCCCCTGCAGAGGGGCATATGTATATATGCAGGTCGGGCACATCCCAGTGGTGCAGACACATCCACACTGCACCCTGTATCCTTGTGCACTGCCGTCTGCTGCAGTGGTAGGAGCCGCCTGAATGCATCTTCTTCCTGCCGGAGAGGAGCTTGTGGGCCTGTGCGGTGAGGAGGTGGACGCTGCGCACCTCCTGAGAAGTATATGGCACTCCATGTATCTGTGCACATAGTATACCACTCTAGTATATAGCAGAAAGGCAACATCGACCAGAAGAGTCCAGGCATGTGGGTGATGCTAATAATTATTATATTGATAACCAGGTGGAAGAGGAGGAAATGCAAAAGAAGGGGGGAATTAACTATACGCAAAGGGGACGTCGAGACAGGAATTACAATTAACACCAGTGGGAATGGATCATGATTAGAACAGCAAAGGGATAATACAGAGAATCAAGCCCAAATTAATCCAGTATATAAAAATATATATACATATCATTAGTTAGATATATCTGTACATATGATTGTTTAATTATCATAAACTTTACATAAAGTGCAAGTGTGACGCCTCTACTCAGAGAAGCCCGTGTTTTACCCTGGGTGTTGGGGGACTCGGTGTCAGGCCCTGTGATGGAGAGGTGGGCTGCAGCCGTGGCCCGGGCCCGACCCGTGCTCAGGGCTGTCACATTAGAAAAAGATGGTTTGGGCTAGTCCTGCTTGAGTGGCTGATTAACGACTATGCCACCTGTGGTGTCTGGTGAAGGGTCACCAGCGCCGCAACAGTCCGCTGAGGCACGGTGTCATGGCGGCCAAAGTTCTCACTGCTCCCCACAGGCGGAGCAGGGCCTCAGGGCAGGCAGACAGGATGGAAGGGGGGTAGTAGTGCGAGGAGTACGGGCACCGCGTCGCATGGTATGGCGCATAATGAACAGTCCGGAGGCCATAGGGGTGAACTTCCAAGGCTTTACTCACTTAGAGATGACAGCGGGAAGGCGACTCCCTGCTCCCCGCGGAGTCCTGCGGCCACCAGGGACGGGGGTCCGACTACCTCCGAGAAAGTCCAGTGTTTGGTAGCGACCCTACACCAGAGTGTTCCTGCACTACAGACTTCACCCTTTCCCGTCTGTGCGTGTGTAGATAGGCCGGGTCTCCCTCTGAGCTCCTCTCAGGACTAGGGCACGGGTGGCAATTCTTCTCCATCCGATGCCCGGTGGGATCCTCAGGGCCTAACCGGGCTTTCCTGTCCAGGACATAGAGTACAAGGTCGGGGGTCGGTACCCCTCATGCAGCCAGAATCCCTCTGAATAGATCAGGTAGGCGAGGACAGGTGGCGTACTCCGCTCCGTCTGCATCCTCCCCGGGACCCATTTGCTGGGGAGCCACACTCTACAGCTCCTGGGCCTTCTTGATCCTGGTCCTTGGCCGGGTTGAGACATTCCTTGTCTGCAACCTACCTCTCGTCCCAAGGCCAGGGTACAAGGGCTGTGTCCCTTACCGGTGCAGGCCCACACAGGATCTGTGCTCCCGGAGGGAAGTCACATTAACACGTAGTAGTTTGACAGCACAGTGCGATCACTAGGACTTGACTAACTAGGACCAATGAACGACTAGCAGAAAAGGACTAAGATCAAAAATGGCTTTTCATTAAATATTAGATCTAAAGTGTAACTAACTTGTAAGTCCTCCACCCTCACCCACTAACTGGTTCCAACCACTTTGTGTTCCCCAGTCTTCCTGTAACCAGGGGAGCAGCACCTAGTGCATACTAGCTCCCTCTGGTGGAGAAGTGTGGTGTTGGATGCAAAAGGTTAGGTCACAACTATCACACTGGCCTTACCTCGGAGGAGGAACACTACACTCCACTAAAGAAGTGCAGCATTCCTGTGGCGGTCGAACCCTCAGGGGCGCCACACAAGTGCCTCCGAAGTATAAATATACATAAATTATATATCTCATATGTGAACAAATACAGGTGTTTCTCACTAAATTAGAATATAATCAAAAAGTTAATTTATTTCAGCTCTTCAATGCAAAAAGTGAACCTCATATATTATATAGAGTCATTACAAGCAGAGTGATCTATTGTTTATTTCTGTTAATGCTGATGATTATGGCTATACGAGTTTCACTTTTTTGTATTGAAGAACTGAAATAAAGTAACTTTTTGATGATATTCTATTTTAGTGAGATGCACCTGTGTATGTATATATACAAGGGCTGGTCCCTTATTATTTGGAGGTCGGTGTGAATCCTGTAGAGAGTAGTGCACTGACTTGGGCATATGTGCTGTTGACAGATCTGTATTTGTATCCACTTTAAGCGTTTTTAAAAAAGGTGACCACATGTGCATTGTACTCACGCTATAGCAGATGCAGATCCCACTCCTGATTGGCGTCCACCCGATGTATGTTTCGGCTTCTTGTCTTCGTCAGGGGGTGGCATCATTCGGAAAGAGCTAAGAGTTAAACGGCCAACTATAGCCAATCAGGATGGAGGTATGTCTCCACCAACCAATGGGTGCTGAGGAGGCGTGGCGCGATACACAACGCGCACCAACGCTACGAGGCAACTACGGCGACATGTGACCTGTGACGCTGCGATCACGTGATGGAGACACATGATCGGGGGTCACGGGGCACATATAGATACAGTCGGGGAGGATGATGTGGAGACGTTCATGCGTATCGCCTCTTCAGCAGACATCTAATCTACTGATTGAGTGTGGATATATCGGATAAAGTGGAAAATCTTCTTAATTTATAATGATGGATAACGAGTATAGGTTATATATTACAGCAATACACAGGAATAGGGGGTAGTGAGTGTTACATGTATATAAGAATATAAAGAATATCATAAATTATTATGTGTGATCAGGTGATAAATAAATAATATATACTGTATATTATACGGATATTAGTCCCCATATACAATACAAAGATTAATGAATTAGACTAAAAATAACCATTATAATAGATGGAGAAAAAGGGGGAATAAATACTAAGTCATTATTAAAGGGGTTTTCCCACAAACAAAAGTTCATTTGAATCATTGTCTGTGTCTGACCCTGTACGGAACATACCACAGCTCCTGGGCAGGGGGGGAGCAAAAGACAATACAGACATTACAGCCGGGGATCGCAGAGGATTCATTTTCTGAGGTAAAACATTTCACTGCCTGATTTAAACTATATTTTCCCTCACAAAATGAATCCTCTGTTATTCCCTGCTGTAATGGCTGTATACTCCTTTGCTTCCTCCCCTGCCCAGGAGATGTGGTATGATCAGACCATGTTCTGTACACCATCAGACACAGCCATTCATTACAATTACTTCTGTTTGTGGGAAAACCCCTTTAATACATATATCGAAATCGTGAAAATCAATAGTGAATATGTTTATATAAATATATAAAAATGCAGTGACATGTGAACAATAAATAAAGGGTGAAAAATATATAAAATATATATAAAAGAAAAAAAATGTATAAAATAAAATTTCAGTGACATGTGACCAATTAATAAAGGGGAAGGGAAGGAAAAAAAGGAGGGGAGAGGTGTGGACGGGAGGGGGAAAAGGTGAACGTGAGGAAAAACTAAAAAGATAATATTAATACATATATATACTGTAGAGAATTGTACTCACTCAGCCGCGTTAGAGGTAGGCACAGGATACTGTTTCTTTAAAAATGTCCAAGGCAAGTTTATTCAGACCTCATAAACCGCACTTGCAAAGTAAACAAAAGACAGCCTTGTCCGGCACAAAGTAACAAAACAGAAAATAACTAGTCCATACAATACTGCAGGTTCACCTGCTCACGGTCAGTGTCCTGTAGCACAGACACGCTGGAGGTCTCCACACCTCCAGCCACAGACACTGAATGAGAAACTCTGTCTCCATTTTATACACAGGCCCTTGGGTGGGGATATGTGAGCAGCCAATCCTTCCCAACTCTAATGACTGCTCGTAAAAACCAGCCCTGATACGCCCAATTAACTCTCTCTGGGTTTATATCACCGAAGCTACTAACCTTGGTAACGCATATCTCCCCTCAAGGACCTGTCCGGCAGCCATCTTACAATACATAATAACAATTAACGTAATTCTTTTATTAATATCCATATGTGTACTCTCTTAGTGTTTACCCTATAGTATAAAGAATAATACAGACATCAGCTGTTATACATTATACGCACTGTCATATATCTGTATATACATACAATGTGTATAATGTATAACAGTATATCAAATCAGTCAGTCATATAAATCATATATTATCCTGTATGTGTGAGGGCCTGTGCAGACGTTGCAGATTTTTCTGCACAGATTTGTCACAAAACCTGAAGGGTTTCCGGATGTCAGCAGAGTGAAAGAGAATCCTGAAGTCTCATGCACATGTTGCTTATTTTTTCCTTACAGATGTAAATCTGCAGCATGTCAATTCTTTCAGAGTTTTTGCTGCAGATTTCACCCATACTAATGGGTGAGAAGAAGAACAGTGCACAGTGACCGGAATCTACTGAGCATATATCAGAACTGACAACCAACACATGCTCGGTAAAGCAGGGACTAGCCCAGCCCCCGAAACGGAGGCCACTAATGACGCTTCATTTCAGGGAGTGGGCAAAGGCTGTGGCAATGACTGTAGCCTCTGCCCCCTGATGACGATTCGTTTCATCATCAAAGAGAAAGTAATATAAATAAATCAGAGTAGTGAGGGAAGGATAGGGAATTTTAAATTAAAGTATATTAGAAAAAAAGATCAGATTATGACATTAAATAGCTAGAGATTTAGGAGTAAAATAAAATTTGGTTTTGGACCACCCCTTTAATGAATCTGAGCCAATATAGATTGCCAATCATGGGCCAATTCTTTGTGCCAGTGAGCCCCTGGCGACAATACATGCTGATGGCCTATCAGAGGCCAGCGGCTGACGTTGGCATGCATGTGAAGGCGAGCATGGCAGTGACGTCATACACTCCTGTCGCCTGCCAAAGTCAGCTGCTGGCTTTACAAGAGGACGATGCACGGCGGGAGAGCGAGGGGCAGGTGAGTATTTATTTATTTAATGATTTATTTTAAATCAGTGGTCATGTTAGTGACTCGCCCCCAGGGCCGTGGGTTACTCGGCAGTCGGGCCTTATGGCTACTTTCGGGGGAGAGATCACGGTGGCTGGCCCGTTGCCGTGACCCAGGTCGGTCAGTGCAAAAAGGGGATATTTATAGGGGATTTGTCGTGACGCCACTTGTGGTGTCTGGTGAGGATCACCAGCGCTGCGACAGTCCTCTGAGGCAGATGATAGGGCAGCTTGAGATGGAACGGCTCCCCACAGGTGGAGCAGGCCTCAGGGCTGTGTAGAATAAATGGAGGTGCGCTAGGCGTTGTAGTGCAGGGAGGGAAATGGCACCGGCGAAAGAAAGGAGCGGAGGCAGCTCAGTGCAGTCATCCAAGATTTACTCACAGTTCTTAGACAGTCCACAGGTGCACTGTACTGGTGCAAGCCTCCCGCGTCGCGCCGCCTTCACCGGGCAGGGGTTCAGTCCTTCCTCAGGCAGTTCGGGTGTACCTGGCAGAACCCCACTTTCTTATGTACCTCTCTAGACCAACTTCACGCCGGGTCTTACTCCCTCCTGCCCTGCGCTTCCCACTGTGAATCCTGTTCGGGTGGCTGCGAGGTCCCCCCTGTCTGTCGGAGTTGCACAGACCTGCTTGACCTTACTTGGATTGAAGTGGGGGTTTGGCTCCTGGCTATAGAAGTCAGAAGCCTCCAGTTTTTCCAGCCGAGGCCTGAAGCTGCACGACTGGGCCAGGGGCCGGTCCCCTTCTTGCGGCCTAGATCCTCCTGACACTTGGCAGGTTCGGGGTGTACGGGTGCCACCTGCACTCGCCGTACTCCCCTAGGATCCCTTCTGCAGAACAGAGCTTACTCCCTGCTCCCCTCCTGGGCCTCAGTCCTGGGCCCTTGTAGTGGAGCAGAGCTCCTACACAGACTCTGCTCCCAGACTGTTCCTCTGAACCACACTCCTCAACTCCCTGCTCTTTTTAAGATGTCTACCTTTTTATATATCTACTGTATGAGTGCTCCCATAAACTACTTCCTCCACCCACACCCACTACTGGTTCCCCCTAACTTTGGGTTCCCCCCACCCCAGCCAAGGTCAGGGCTCAGCAGAAAACTACATTGCGTCTTGCCCCTCCTGCTGGCCTGGGGTAGTGTAGTGTTGGATGTAGGTGTTGGGGTTCCGTGCAGCACTCCCTCCTTACCTGAGAGAAGGGAGACACCACACCTCTGGGTGAGGTGCAGTACCTCTGTGGCGACCGAACCCTCAGGGGCGCCACACTACTACATGGATGACTATGGAGATGCATTATACTTTATGGATGACTATGGGGCTGCATTATAGTACATGGATGATTATGGGCTGTGCATTATAATTTATGGATGACTATAGGGTGCATTATGTTTTATGGATGACTATGGGGTGCCTTATATTTTATGGATGACTATGGGGGTGCATTATAGTACATGGATGACTATGGGCTGTGCATTATACGTTATGAATGACTATGGATTGTGCATTATAATTTATGGATGACTATGGGGTGCACTATACTACATGGATGACTATGGGCTGTACATTATACTTTATGGAGGACTAATGGCTGTGTATTATATTGTATGAAGGATATGGGCTGTGTATTATGCTAATATGGATGACTATGGGCTGTGCAGTGTATTATATGGAGGACTATGGGATGTATTATACAATATAAAGGACTATGAGATGTCCATTATACTTCATCTATGGAGCCCCGTGACTTTTACGTACGCCCCTGATGAGCATAGTTTATTTTCTTCTATACATTAAAGAAACAGTAGCAGAATGGGGAAAATATACAAGGATGAGGGTATACTGTATATACCAGAATGGGCCCGGGGTAAGGGACATATACCAGAATGGGCGATATAACTACCAGGATGGGGCAGGATGAGGGACATATATACCAGGATGAGTGATATACGGTATATACCAGGATGGAGGACGCGCATATTTATATAATATAATATAATAATTTATTCAAGATGGAAGGGGGGCCCGGTCCAGATCTTGCACTTGGGCCCATAAGACTCTAGTTACGCCACTGCATGCAGCTATAACCAGTCAGTCAAATGGGTACATACAGTACTGTGCAATATTTTTAAACAGGTATGGAAAAATGCTGCAAAACAACATCAAAGCATCAGGTACACTTGCATACAGTTTTGTGAAGGACCTCAACAAGGAGACTGTTCCCAATATCTTGGCTCACTAAAAAATAACCACAGATCTTCTGTGGATGTAGGCTTGGACAAAAATACTTCTGTCTCTCTATGTAATCCAAGACAGACTTGATGATTTTGAGATCAGTGTTCTGTGGGGGCCATATCATCACTTCCAGGTTCGTTGTTCTTTTTTATACTGTAGTTAGTACTTAGTCACATTGGCTTTATGTTTGGGGTCATTGTCCCTACTTGTTAGGTATTGTGGTTCTGTGCTCCCACCTGGGAATGGATCAAGTCCAGTGCTACGCTACTCCGGTCGCAGGGGTCACCATTGTCCTGACTCTGCAGGCGAAGCTACTACGCATGCCGGAAAACCGTCTCAATCTTATGGAGCCATTCGCTCTGGAGTAGTAGGATTTGTGAGGACGCGGGACGCAGTTTCTCCCACTGATATAAATGCCCGGTTAACTGGGATGCTGTGTTCCCCGGTTGCCAGGCAACACACGATACTGCTGTGTCTGGCACTACGCAGTGGTGGGATTGGATCCAAGCTGCTGTGCAAGTTAGCAGGGAGTGGTTGTCTTGGGATGATTGAGAGGTATTCAACACCTGATCATTAGGTGGGCTATTTAACCCTGTTCCCTGCTCAGTCCTTTGCTGTTTATTACAGTTTCAATGTGCTGTGGTGGTGAGGTGTGCTATCATTATTAGTTGTTATCTTTCCAGCGTTTTGTCTTAGGCGTCTTCTCTTTCCCCTTTTAATTTTTCCTAGGTGTTCTTACAGAGATACCCACCTGGTTCTTGACCTAGGCACCGGCTGTGTCACCAGACGCCCAGCTGGCTGGCGACAGTGGGCCTGGGAAGGCTCTGCCAAAGTCCCCCTTCCATCACTGGGAGCTGAGTGAAAAGTGTTCCCGGCCCTAAAGAACTCACCTAGCTGGGCAGCTTGTGCCAAGTGCGTCTGTCCCTGCGGATTTGCTGGTTTGGTGCCAGTCTTCCTGGGTCTTTCTGCGTTAGCGCATAACACTGCTGAATAATAAATTAGAGCCAGTCAGACGCTTAACTGATGGTATTGCATGATGGATAATTATTAGTGTTGAGTGAGTATGTTCTGTAACCCTTTCGGCGAGTATGCTTGGGCCGAGCACCGAGTAGTTACAGCTGCTCGGTGTTATGTTTAAATCACTCCCGTGTGCATGATTTGCGACTGTTTGACAGCTTTAGTACATGTAAGGAATGTCTATTTATTACACATTCCTCACATGTATTAAAGTTGTCATACTCGCCAAAAGGGTTAACAGAACATACTCACTCAACACTAATAATTATCTGCTATATTTCTCTGCATTGAAGACACCATTAATGATGACCAAATCCCCAACTCCATTTGTTGAACTGGAGTTCCAAATATGCTAGGTCCCTCTGTAATGGTGTAGAAGACGTCTGAACACCCTCTCTGAAGACTCCTGACTGTATAGTTAGTGTGACCTGTGGTTTTATGTGTTTTATCCTTATGTAGGCTCCAGTTTTCCTCTGTACAGTGGTGGACATGGTTAACTGTAGGGCCAGCCCATAGTTTGGGGAGGATTAAGTGGGCACCAGGAGTTAGTTCCTGTTTTAATAGAGAGTCTGAGTAGAGCTGCAGAGAAGAAAGGACAACTTCAATCGGATCTAGCCATAATTTTGTGTGTGTGAAGAGCAGACATACTAGGGAATACATTTCAGCATTCAAGTAACAGTGGCAGCAGTACTCCATACCAAAGGCAAGTTGGGGCACCCACTGAAAAATAAATCATTTTAAAGCTAGTCTCAGTGGTTAGCCAGACCTGGAGGTCTTTGTGAAGAAATATGGGATCAGTCAGGCTGGTACAATGGTCACAGCGCAATACATCGACCCATGTAGCCCTGTACTGGGAATATGAAGGCCCTCGGTGGAGCTTGTTGTTCATTTGCAAAGTTCTACACAAGTATTGCGCCACCGTCCTCAACCATCAAGTGTGAACCTCTGTCATACTATACAGATGAAAGTTTAAAGCATTATTCCTGCTACCCATTGTACATTTTTTCCAGACCTAGTAAATGAGAGTTTATTTTCGTAAACATGTCTGTCTTCTTCTTTGCGTAGTTAGAGTGTCCCAGTGTCTCACCAACTGTGGCAGAACATAGTCTGAAGGTGCCATCAGCTGAATCAGTAATATGTGCACACAACGAGGAACCCCTTGTCTCGTCCCTTACACCTTCACCATACTTCATTGTTGCTTGCAGACCCTCTATATTGTTCCACTCTCCAGCCCTTTGACAAACTAACTGTTTTCTGTGAACGGCAAATATTTCACATTTTTGCTCATTAGTCCATAGCCAAGGCTGACATTTTTCTGCACCCTTGTTTCTATGACTAAGATATTGTTTTTGATTACAATTCTTCCTTGAAGACCACTTCTGTCCAGAACTTTGGATGGGATGGGAGCATTTTTTGTGCCAGCTCTGTGCTCAGGCTTGGACTGGCCGACAGGAGAACAGGGGAATCCTCCAGTGGGCCCCTGTGCAGAGTGGCCACCACCCTCTTATATGAGCAGTACTTGGCACAATAAACTTTACTCACTATGTGCAGACAAAGGTAGCATCTTATTCATTTACCAATCTACCCAGTTCATTGTTATATAAATTTGTGATTGAGGATAATGTCACATTTGCATGTAGTTGAGAAGTGGGGCCCTAAAGTTGGACAGTGGGGGTCTCTGGCACCAGTCAGACACTGCTTGTGTCTCTTGTATTCGGTGGCTCTGTATCCCGGTCTTCAGTCTTCAAGCAGGTAGTTTGTTGTGTAGGACATACACTATTTTAGTGCCCTTCCCCCATCACAGAGATTGGTCTCCATAAGGCTGTGTGCCCACGATGCATTTTTAAACTTTTCCGCAGCGGCAAAAACGCTGCAGAAACGCTTAAAAAACGCATGGTAGAAGGCCTGCCATGCTCCCCAATGATAATCTGCATGTGCTATGCACATGCTGCGGAAATTTCCGCTGCGGATTATCATTGTGGAAAAAAACACAGCACTACCAATTATTTTGCGGAAGTGCTGCGTTTTCGCCGCCATTTACTTGCATTAGATCGCATGGATTACGCATCACTGTATATGTAGATGCGCATTCCATGCGTTCTAATGTGTGGATCGTACCCAGGTCTAGAGAAGAGGAGACTCTCCTCCGGACCCTAGTACCATAGAAAACTGTAAAAAAAAATGAATAAAATAAGTATATATTTATTTTTTACCTTCTGGCGGCCCCCGATGCGCTCCTCCTCTCATGCCGGCAGTTCGATGGACTGAAGGACCTGCGCTGACGTCATAGTCATGTGACGGGTCACGCGACACTGACGTCGGCAGGTCCTTCAGTGTAACATGATCTGCCGGCAGCCGGGACGGTGAAGCTAGACACCGGGGGCCATCGGAAGGCAAGTATATATTTATTTTTTATTTTTTGACACTCTCTCTGGTCGCACTATATAAATCCATGCTGTTTGCATGGATTTATATAGTGTGACCAAGTTGTCAAGCACTTTCCAAGTGATGCTAAAATCGCTTGGAAAGCGCTTGTCAACCCGCATGCGGAAATGCATGTGAAGAACGCTTCACATCCGCATGTCCCTGGCAGTAAAAACGCATGTACAATCCGCATGTACAATCCACATGTACAATCCGCATGCGTTTTTTCTGCCAGGGGAGATGCAGAAATGCTCAGGAAAAATCCGGAGCATTTCTGCATCGTGGGCACATTGTTAGAACCCTCCTGTTAGTTTTTGCTATCTTGTGTTTTGCGGTCACGTGACCATCTGCCTATATATTCCAGCTCCGCCCTTCTGGCTTTGCTGGACTTCAGTGTTGTTTGACTGTTTTGCTAGCCTGGTGCTTCGGTGCCTATCTCTGTCATTTTGCTTGGTACTCTTGGACCTCTAGTACTTTTTGTCAGTTTGTCTTTTGTGTTCTACAACAATTTCTGTTTAGGAGGTGTCCCATTTTTGTCCCAGCCCTTAGTGCTTTAGGGACCCCTCCCTTAATTCTATAGGTCTTCGTTCAGACTAGCCGAGGACGAAGGTGGGTCTGTTCACTAGGAACAGGCAGTCCGCTACATCGTAGGGATTCAGCTTAGTCTTACTGTAGGGACAGCTTTCCCCTATCTTTCCTTAGTTCTTGTTGCAGATCACAACAGTAAGTCCAGCCCAAAAAAAAAACTAAAAGGAAAGAAATTCAGGGATCAGTATGGTTTCCGTCCAGGAGTTGGCTCAACGCCTGCAAGGATTGTCTCTGGAGGTGGCCGAGCTTCAGCAACATGTGAGTAGCTGTCCTGGAGCGCATTTTGTGTAACCGAAGGTAGGACTGCCTGATGTTTTTTATGGTAAACAGCAAGATTTTTTTCCTTTAAAAATGCTTATTTGTTATATTTTCGTTTGAGACCAAGATCCTCTGGGAATGAATCACAGCGCATTGGTTTTATTATGTCACTTTTGCGCAAAGAACCACAGGGTTGGGCCTTTTCTCTCCAGCCTAATGATCCGTGTTTAAGTTCTGTTGAAGAATTTTTTTCTGCTATGGGGCTATTATATGACGATCCTGATCGAATCTCATCTGCTGAATCAGAACTTAGACCTTTGAATCAGGGGTCTGATGATGTTGAAAATTATTGCACACACATCAGGAGATGGGCTTCAGAAGTTAAGTGGAATGATTCGGCGCTTAGATGTTTATTTCTTGCTGGTCTGAGTGAAAGGGTTAAGGATTTGCTAATTGCATTCCCTGCACCTGAGACTCTGCAGGAGGCTATGCAGTTAGCTGTTCGTATAGACAGGAGACTGAGGTGCAGGCTCAATGACGTAAAGACTCCTGTAATGTCAGGTCCTAGTCCCCAGAAAATCTGCACTGACGGCGGGGAACCGATGGAGGTTGGGGAGATGTCACTCCACTCTCAGGAAAAAGACCGGAGATTCGCCGAGGGATTGTGTCTTTATTGTGGTAAAGGTGACCATTTGATTAAGTATTGTGAGCGTCGTTTAAGTAAAGAAAAAAAAAGGTCAGTTACGCCCGTATAGCTTGTTTATGCTCTGCAGGAGTATTTCTTTCTGGGAGTACTACTCTGCAGGGAGATTTGATTGAATTTCAGGTATTTGTGGATTGTGGTTCAGCACTTAATGTGATTGATAAAGGTTTTTTGGAAAACCTTAAATTGAAATCCAAACCTTTGTCATCACCTATTTCTGTGGTTGCAATTGATAACACTCCTTTGAAATGTATTACTCACAAGGTTGCTGCATTTTCTCTCATTATCAATGGAGTTCACCAAGAAATTTTGGACTTGGTTGTTTTGGATAATTTACCCTCTCCAGTTGTTCTAGAATTGCCTTGGTTAAACCTGCACAATCCTTTATTGGACTGGTCTACTAATGTGATTAAGTTTTGGAGTCCGAAGTGCTATGATAAAAGTTGTAATGGTCGCTCTGCGGCTGTGGAAAAAGTGGAATTACCTGTACCTATTCAAGATTTTTGGAGGGTTTTTTTGGAGGAGTCGCAAGTTTTACCTCCTCATAGGGATTATGATTGCGCCATTGAGTTTGTTCTGGGTGCTACTCTTCCCAAAAGTCGCTTGTTTAATCTGACTATCCCTGAAAGAAAGGCCTTGGAGGAGTACATAGAGACTAGCCTTGCTGCTGGTCACATTAGACCTTCTAAGTCGCCTGTGGCAGTCGGATTCTTCTTTGTTAAAAAAAAGGACGGCGGTTTATGTCCATGTCTGGATTTTCGTGAAATTAATAAGATTACCGTATGCAATTCCTACCCATTACCGTTAATTCCTGACTTGTTTAACCAGTTAGTGGGAGACAAGTGGTTCTCCAAAATTGATCTCCGGGGGGCATACAATTTGTTACGTGTGAAGGAGGGTGATGAATGGAAAACTGTTTTTAACACTCCGTTAGGTCATTTTGAGAATCTGGTGATGCCTTTTGGTCTTACCAATGCACCTGCATTTTTTCAGAACCCTATTAATGACATCCTGAGACCTCTGATTGGTAAGAATGTGGTTGTGTACTTGGATGACATTTTGATTTATTCACCAGATCTGGAGTCCCATTGGCAGAGTGAAGTTTTGCAGTTATTGGGTGATATTTCACTCTTTGCTAATCTGGAGAAATGTGAGTTCGCTGTGCAGAAAATTAGTTTTTTGGGCTACATTGTCTCCAGCGATGGCTTTGAGATGGACCCTGTGAAGGTTCAGGCTGTGCAGGAATGGCCTAGGCCTATTGGTTTGAAATCTATACAGAGATTTTTGGGTTTTGCCAATTATTACAGGAAATTCATTAAGAATTTTTCTGTAATTGTTAAACCTCTAACCGATCTCACCAGGAAAGGTGCGAATACGGCCCAGTGGACTACTGAGGCCATTGAAGTTTTTGAGTATCTCAAAGAGAGGTTCAGTTCTGCCCCTATCCTTATGCAGCCTGATGAGACCAAGCCTTTTTTGGTCGAGGTCGATGCTTCATCGGTGGGGGTCGGAGCAGTTTTGTCTCAGGAGAACAAGGGTGGAGTACATCCTTGTGCCTTCTTTTCGAAAAAATTTTCGGAAACCGAACTGAATTATGATGTTGGAAATTGGGAGCTGCTGGCTATTAAACTCGCGTTTGAACATTGGCGTCATTTTTTGGAAGGCGCTAGATTTCCTATTCAGGTTTTCACAGATCATAAGAAGTTGATTTATCTGGATGCTGCCAAGCGCTTGAATGCCCGTCAAGCTAGGTGGGCACTTTTTTTTTCTCGGTTTCATTTTTCTGTTACCTATTTCCCTGGTACTAAGAATGTTAAAGCCAATGCTTTATCTCGCAGCTTCTCTCCTACGGTCGGTGCCGAGGAGGAGGAGAGCATTTTACAGAAAGGAGTTGTGGTGGCGGCTTTGGACTCCGTTTTGGAGAATGGGATTCTGAAAGCTCAAGAAGATGCTCCATCTAACACTCCCCATGGGAGGTTGTTCGTGCCTGGAGCCTTTAGGAGAGATTTGTTTGTGGAGTGTCATGAGTCTCTGTTGGCAGGTCATCCAGGAATTTCGGAGACTAAGAGACTGATCAGTCGCAGTTTTTGGTGGCCTGGATGGCAGAAGGAAGTCATCAAGTGGGTGCGTCAGTGTACTGTGTGCGCTAGGTCAAAGGCTTCACATACTCCTGCTGCGGGGTTGCTTTGCCTTCTGGAGGTTCCTAGTGTGCCTTGGACGCATCTCACTATGGATTTTATTACTGATCTTCCTGTGTGCGAGGGTTTTACTGTCATCTGGGTGGTCATGGACCGTTTTAGTAAGATGTGTCATTTGGTTCCATTCATTAAGTTGCCCTGCGCCAAGACACTCGCTAAGGCATTTGTTAAGGAGATTGTCAAGCTCCATGGCATTCCCACAGATATTGTTTCTAATAGAGGACCTCAGTTTGTGGCTCGCTTTTGGCGTGCTTTTTGTGACAGGTTGGGAGTCCATTTGTCATTTTCGTCTGGTTATCATCCTGAGTCTAATGGACAGACTGAAAGAAAGTACCAGGATGTTGAGCAGTTTTTGCATTGCTTTGTGGCGGACAATCAAGAGGTGTGGTCGGAGTTTCTGCCTCTCGCAGAATTTGCTCTTAACAGTCATACATCCTCCTCTGCTGGGTGTTCTCCTTTTTTTTTGTTGTACTGGGAGACATCCGTCTTTTGGTTCTTTCTCCAAATTGGGGTCGGCGGTGCCGGAGGAGGAGAATTTTTCCGGTGATTTAGAGAGAGTTTGGACTAATGTACGTTGTAACCTTCAAGAGGCTAACAAAAAGTCCAAGAAGTATTTTGACAGGAAACGTAAAGAGGTTTTGTTTACTGTGGGTGACATGGTTTGGTTGTCCTTGAAGAACCTGCGTTTGAGGATTCCCTCTAAAAAACTGGGTCCTAAGTTTGTGGGTCCATTTAAAGTGCTTCAGGTTGTTAACTCGTCTGCTGTTAGGTTGGATGTCCCTACTTCCTGGAAGATTAATCCTGTGTTTCATGTTTCCTTCTTGAAAAAGGCTGACGTATCTAATAGGGACGCCACTGTCACAGTTCCTCCTGTGGTGGAAGACGGCGAATATGAAATTTCTCGTATTTTGAATTCTAGATGGCATAGAGGGAAATTACAGTATCTTGTCTCCTGGAAGGGTTTCGGTCCCGAAGACAACTCCTGGGTAAGGACGGATGATGTCTCTGCTCCTAGGCTTGTTAAAGCTTTCCACAGGAGCTTTCCTGATAGGCCTGGGCCTGGAGGATCCGGAGGATCCTCATAGAAGAGGGGGTACTGTTAGAACCCTCCTGTTAGTTTTTGCTATCTTGTGTTTTGCGGTCACATGACCATCTGCCTATATATTCCAGCTCTGCCCTTCTGGCTTTGCTGGACTTCAGTGTAGTTTGACTGTTTTGCTAGCCTGGTGCTTCGGTGCCTAGCTCTGTCAGTTTGCTTGGTCCTCTTGGACCTCTAGTACTTTTTGTCAATTTGTCTTTTGTGTTCTACAACAATTTCTGTTTAGGAAGTGTCCCATTTTTGTCCCAGTCCTTAGTTCTTTAGGAGCCCTTCCTTAATTCTATAGGTCTTCGTTCAGACTAGCCAAAGAAAAAGGTGGGTCTGTTCACTAGGAACAGGCAGCCCGCTACATCGTAGGGATTCAGCTTAGTCTTACTGTAGGGACAGCTTTCCCCTATCTTTCCTTATTTCTTCTTGCAGATCACAACACACATAGCCTTACTTTGTTATTTAGATAGACAGATAGATAGATAGAGGGCTGCCACCAGGAATTTCAGGGCCCAATATTGGCAACATTTTCAAGCTCCCTTGAGACTCCGCCCAGGCTCCACCCCAGCTCCACCTCCACCCCTCGAAACTTCCACAGTCCCACCACCCAATCTTGGAAAAACTCCACTTCTGCACCACGCCCTCACCAATCACAGATTTACAGTTTCCACTCAACCATATATCATATACATAGCCAGCAACTTTTGTTTTGGCCAAAAGATTTTTTTAATCAACCACCACGACAAGTTAGACTCTTTTGGCTGGGCCCTACTTTACTCTAACCTATTAAACCTTTCTTAAAGTATCCAATACTCTTTTTAGGTATATTTTTATTTCTTTTTCTTTAAAGGAATGTGTCACATACATTTTTTAAAATGACTAATAATATCACATTCAAGGAACAAAAACCATCACACCATAGCCGGACCACAATTTACCATCACATAGTCACCAAATAGTACCACATACAAGGTATACTGCCACACCATGACCAGACCACATATTACCACCACATAGTGATCAAATAATACCACATACAAGGAAAAAATACCGCCACACCATGGCCAGACCACATATTACCACCACATAGTGACCGAATAATACCACAAGCAAGGAACAAATACCACCACACCATGACCAGACCACATATTACCACCAAATGGTCACCAAATAATACCACATATACACTGTGTGCAGAATTATTAGGCAAATAAGTATTTTGATCACATGATACTTTTTATACATGTTGTCCTATTCCAAGCTGCATAAGTTTGAGAGCCAACTACCAATTAAGTAAATCTGGTGATGTGCATCTCTGTAATGAGGAGAGGTGTTGACTAATGACATCAACACCCTATATAAGGTGTGCTTAATTATTAGGCAACTTCCTTTCCTTTGGCAAAATGGGTCAGAAGAGAGATTTGACGGGCTCTGAAAAGTCCAAAATTGTGAGATGTTTTGCAGAGGGATGCAGCAATCTTGAAATTTCCAAACTTTTGAAGCGTGATCACCGAACAATCAAGCATTTCATGGCAAATAGCCAACAGGGTCGCAAGAAGCGTGTTGGCCAAAAAAGGCGCAAAATAACTGCCCATGAATTGAGGAAAATCAAGCGTGAAGCTGCCAAGATGCCATTCGCCACCAGCTTTGCCATATTTCAGAGCTGCAACGTTACAAGGTGTGCGATACTCAGGGACATGGCCAAGGTAAGGAAGGCTGAAAAACGACCACCTTTGAACAAGAAACATAAGATAAAATGTCAAGAATGGGCCAAGAAATATCTTAAGACTGATTTTTCAAAGGTTTTATGGACTGATGAAATGAGAGTAACTCTTGATGGGCCAGATGGATGGGCCAGAGGCTGGATCAGTAAAGGGCAGAGAGCTCCACTTCGACTCAGACGCCAGCAAGGTGGAGGTGGGGTACTGGTATGGGCTGGTATAATCAAAGATGAACTTATGGGACCTTTTCGGGTTGAGGATGGAGTGAAGCTCAACTCCCAGACCTACTGCCACTTTCTGGAAGACAACTTCTTCAAGCAGTGGTACAGGAAGAAGTCGGTATCGTTCAAAAAAAACATGATTTAAATGCAGGACAATGCTCCATCACATGCATCCAACTACTCCACAGCGTGGCTGGCCAGTAAAGGTCTAAAAGAAGAAAAAATAATGACATGGCCCCCTTGTTCTTCTGATCTGAACCCCATAGAGAACCTGTGGTCCATCATAAAATGTGAGATCTACAGGGAGTGAAAACAGTACACCTCTCGGAACAGTGTCTGGGAGGCTGTGGTGGCTGCTGCACGCAATGTTGATCGAAAACAGATCAAGCAACTGACAGAATCTATGGATGGAAGGCTGTTGAGTGTCATCATAAAGAAAGGTGGCTATAATGATCACTAATTTTTTTGGTTTTTGCATGTCAGAAATGTTTATTTCTAAATTTTGTGCACTGATATTGGTTTACCTGGAGAAAATAAACAAGTGAGATAGGATTATATTTGGTTTTTATTAAGTTGCCTAATAATTCTGCACAGTAATAGATACCTGCACACACAGATATCCTCCTAAGATAGCCAAATCTAAAAAAAAAAACACTCCAACTTCCAAAAATATTAAGCTTGGATATTTATGAGTCTTTTGGGTTGATTGAGAACATAGTTGTTTATCAATAATAAAAATAATCCTCTAAAATACAACTTGCCTAATTATTTTGCACACAGTGTAAGGGACAAATACCACCACACCATGACCGGACCACATATTACCACCACATAGTGACCAAATAATACAATACTGATCATTAATAATAAAAAAAAAATACTAATATTACCATAAGTTTCATTATACACAGGAGCTCTCTACATAGTAGACGGTGTACAGTGATCACCAGTGACATTATACACAGGAGCTCTGTATATAGTGTCAGTGTACAGGTAATACAGTGATCACCAGTGACATTATAAATAGAAGCTGTGTATATAGTGTACAGGTAATACAGTGATCACCAGTGACATTATACACAGGAGCTCTGCATATAGTGTATAGTGTACAGGTAATACAGTGATCACCAGTGACATACACAGGAGCTCTGTACATTAGTATGTAGTGTCATTGTACAGAGAACACACTGACTCACAAGTGACGTCTCTAGTTGAAGTCCTTCATCTTCGCTTTTTTTCACTTTCATCCAGCGCAGACCGACTTCTTCCAGCCAGGACTCGTCTCTGCATAAAATAGCACACAGTTATCTAGAGCACATTCCCCAATTTCTACATTACGCAGCTGAATACAGATGTGCACCCACCATTAATATATAATTAGTTATTATGCAACCCACCATTCCAAATACAAATTGTAATCCACCACGGCCCCCCCACTAACTGTAAATAGCCACTTTCTCCACCCAATAAATATATAAATTAAATAGCACCTGTACTCTTTCCCAATTCATTACCAGTCACACTCCTGCATCCTCAACACCCCCCACTCTGTACCTCCCGCTCCCCCAATTCATTATATTTACATGAACCCCTCCACTCCAATTCATTATGTCATGTTCGTGCTCTCTCCCAACCTGTATTCATAATCATTTATTCTCCCCCACTCCCAATTAATCATTTGCTCTCCCCCACTCCCAATTCATTATTTGCTCTCCCCCACTCCCAATTCACCATTAGCTCTCCCCACCCCCCATTCAACATTTGCTCTCCCCACTCCAAATTCACCATTAGCTCTCCCCACTCCCAATTCACCACTAGCTCTCCCCACCCCCCACTCCCAATTCACCATTTGCTCCCCCCACTCCCAATTCACCATTTGCTCCCCCCATTCCCACTCCCCATTCACCATTTGCTCTCCCCACTTCCAACTCATCATTTGCTCTCCCCACTCCCAATTCACCATTTGTTCTCCCCACCCTCCACTCCCAATTCACCATTTGCTCTCCCCACCCGCACTCCTAATTCACCATCTGCTCTCTACCCCCCACTTCCAATTCAACGTTTGCTCTCACCACCCCCCACTCACTATTTGCTCCATTCACCATTAGTTCTCCCCACCCCCTATTCCCAATTCACCATTTGCTCTTCCCACCCCCAATTCATCATGTGCTCTCCACACTCCTAATTCACCATTAGCTCTCACTATCGCTCCCTCCCAATTGACCATTTGCTCTCCCCACTCCCAATTTACCATTAGCTCTCCCCACCCCCACTCCCAATGCACCATTTGCTCTCCCCACCCCCCACTCCCAATTCACCATTTGCTCTCCCCACCCCAACTTCATCATTTGCTCTCCCCATCCCCAATTCACCATGTGCTCTCCACACTCCCAATTCACAATTTGCTCTCCCCACTCACCTCTCTCAATTAATCATTTGCTCTCCCCACCCACTCCCAATTCATCATTTGCTCTCCCCAACCACTCCCAATTCATCATTTGCTCTCCTCACCCCCCCCATTCAGCATATGCTCTCCCCACCCCCCACTTCCAATTCACCATGTACTCTCCCCACCCCTCAGATCATTATCTGCTCTCCCCACCCCCAATTCACCATGTGCTCTCCCCACCCCCCACTCGCAATTCACCATTTGCTCTCTCCACCCCCACCTTCAATTCATAATTTGCTCTCCCCACCCACCATGTGCTCTCCCCACCCCCAATTAATAATGTGCTCTATCCACTCCTCACTCCCAATTCACCATGTGCTCTCCCCACCCCCCACTCCCAGTTCACCATGCGCTCTCCCCACCCCTTAATTCCAGTTCACCATGTGCTCTCCTCACCCCCCACTTCCAATTCTCCATGTGCTCTCCCCACCCCGACTCTCAGTTCATCATGAGCTCTCCCCACCCCCACTCCAAAATCATCATTTGCTCTCCCCACCCCCAATTCACCATGTGCTCTCTCCCCCCCCACTCCGAATTCATCATGTGCTCTCCCCTTCCCCCACTCCCTATTCTCCAAGTGCTTTCCCCAACCTCCACTCCCAGTTCATCATGTGCTCTCCCCCAAGACCATTTAATTAATTCTATTAAAAATAAATAAATTGATACTAACCTTTCATATAATCCCCTGCTGCTGCACTTCTGTACTGGCATCTTGGCCCTCTATGCAGACGCGTACGCGATGATGTCATTGCGTATGCACCTTCACCAGCACGTCCAATAAGAGGCGGAGGGACTGCACGGCCGTTCAGTTTTTATGGCAGTGAGAGTCCCAAGGGTCCCGGCACACGATACCCCAGTGTCGGCATATAAGTAAGCAAAAAAGATGGTAGCACTTAATAGAAAATTACATAAAAAATGGTGTATTTATTGGCCCGTGTGAACAGGTGCCAATGTTTCGGCTCAAAAGCAAGTGGATTTTTAATGCAACCAAACAAGCCTCATCAGGTCTAAGAAATGTATTTATTTTAAGAAAATAAACAGTTTGTATTGTGGAGTCTGCTCCACTTCAGAGTTATTACATATATTGGGAATAACTCTTTAACCCCTTCCCACTTAAGGTACTTTTTACTTTCCTGACCAAGCCAAATTTTTTAAACTAATATGTGCCATTTTATGTGGTAATAATTTTTTTTTTTAACACATTGTAGTTTATGTTCGTGGTAAATTTAGGTCAATATGATAGACATTTATATAAAAAATATCGGAAATTTGATAAATATTTAGAAAAAATGTCTCATTTTTGAACTTTGAATTTTGTATGCCAATGAAATGTCCCATCCCTCAGTTTTTCAGGACCATCTACACATTTGAAAAGATTTTGAGGGATCTATTTGTCATGTATACACCTCAAAATATTCAAAACCGTATTCAGAAATTTTGTATAACCCATAGGGCTTCATGCAAAGTTAAATGAAAAATTACTTTTTATTATTATTAGCATGTGAAGGTATTTGCAAAGGGGGGTAGCAGAGGAATAGTGAGGCGAGAGATGAACTAGTCGAGCAGCAGAGTTGAGGATGGACTGGAGGGGTGCGAGAGTGTTAGCAGGTAGGCCACAGAGGAGGGTGTTGCAGTAGTCGAGGCGGGAGATGATGAGGGCATGAACAAGCAGTTTAATAGATTGAGGGTTGAGGAAAGGATGGATTCTGGGAATATTTTTGAGCTGGAGGCCACAGGAGGTGGCAAGAGCTTGGATGTGGGGTTTGAAGGACAGGGCAGAGTCAAGGGTTACTCCGGGGACAGGGGAAAGTGTGATGTCATTTATTGTGATAGAAAGATCAGGTGGGGAAGATATGCGAGATGAAGGAAAGATGATGAGCTCAGTGTGCTGAAACAGTTGGCTTATCCTCGAGTATATACGGTATATACTTTAAACTGTAAAGTGTTAGTAACAAGGCAAATCAACAGTAGAACTAATAACAGTAAGCTTGGGATAGCAGAGAAAGTCTTTCACTATTTAACGTTAATGTTCTCTTCACAAAGGTGGTGTGCCCAGTCGTGTGAGTTTCCATGTAAGTTCTCTATGAAGCTCTGGCCCTAGCGGGGATCACTGGGTTTTCCGGCTAGGCCGCAAGTCTCTCTCTGATGTTCACTACTAGGACCAACCCTTCTCAATCACTATGTTTCCACAAAGTAAAATAATAGGAGCTATACTCACCTCCGGTGCTGGCACTATTCCAGCTGGATCACTGAGGGGCTCCCGCAGGAACTGAGCAGTCAATGTCTGTGATCCTAGCTGTTATCTTTAATTAACGCCTTTGATGCCGCAACCTATAGTATCAGTGGCATCTAGGTTGTCAAATAAAGGTAGGGGGCTCTTTTAGTCAACCAACTCTACACAATGGCCCCCACAGCTGTAATTGTAAATCATGCCTCGCAGCATCGTGCAATAAAGCTCAACCAGGTTCACGTTCTGTAAAGGGACTAAAGTAAAAAAAGTAAAAACCAAAACGGTTCATAGAAAAAAATAATACAAATCCCAGGTCCCGTTCTTTGATGTGGACTTGGGAACTGAGCCGACAAATGATGGCTGCATTATTCAGCCATCATCTGCCTCTAACAGATGCGAGTGGACGGAAGCGGCCGTTAACCTGTTATATGCCGCTAACAATCTGTGATGGCAGAATTTACAGTGACTGGTCCAGGTGGGGCACACTGTTCTAACTGTCCCTGCATCATGATTGTGGGGTGCCAATGGGTTGTCATGACAGCTTGAGGTTTTCTGAACACCCCAGTGCTTGTCATGACAATACTCTGTAGTATCGGTGTCTCTGCGCCTTGACAGGCAGAGACGCCGTCCCTCTTACCGCCGCGCTCCCCTCCCGGCGTCCTCCGGCGCGCAACTTCCCGGGCATTGTGCTTAGGGCACGCGCGCGCTCCCTCCCTCTTAAAGGGGCCGCGCACGCCGTCCTAAAGAGTCCCCGGCCAATGACCGGAGGACCTCTCATATAAAAGGCACCTCCTCCAAGATGGAGGTGCCCATGCAAGGTTGTAGCTTTGTGTGTTAAACTCTGCTTCAGCCCTCAGGTCCCGCTGCCAGCCTGACTACAAGTCCAGCCCACCAGCCTGACTACAAGTCCAGCCCGCCAGCCTGACTACAAGTCCAGCCCGCCAGCCTGACTACAAGTCCAGCCCGCCAGCCTGACTACTAGTCCAGTCTGCCAGCTTGTCTACTCTGCAGCCCGCCAGTCTGTCTACAGTCAAGTCCGCCAGTCTGTCTATGGGCCTTGCCCGCCTGCTTACCTGGAAGCACCTGCCTGTTACCTGCCGTGCCTACCAGCCAGCCTATCTGGAGGCTCCTGCTTGTTACCTGCTGTGTCTGCCAGTCCGCCTACCCGGATCACCCGTCAGCCTGCCTGCCGTGCTCATCTGCTGTACCGGTCAGTCCCTGCCTTCTGACCCGTGGGAGTCACCTGCTCTCATACAAGGTCGGTCCCAGAGTAGCACCTGGTCCCTCTGCTCGGTCCTTCCCTGGTCACGGAGTCGATTGAGCCGCCGTATGACCTTGGTCAGTCCGAGTTGACAGCTACTTACGCCCCTCTGGTCCCTCCTTGCACCGCAGCGCAGAGGTTCCACCACCCGGATCCGTAACATACTCCTTTGAACACATGCCTGTGGAGAGTAGGAGACTGTGATTTTTGCTACATACTGAAGCAGGGCTGCCACCAGGAATTTCAGCACCCCATACTGGCAACATTTCCGGGCACCCTTGAGACTCCACACCAGCCCCGCCTCCACCCCTCAAACTTTCCACCGTCCCACCTCCCACTCTTGGAAAAACTCTGCTTCTGCACCTCGGTTTCACCAATCACACATAAACAGTTCCCATTGAACACCATATCACATACACAGCCATCAGCTTTTGTTTTGGCCAAAAGATTTTTTAAACCTGCCACCACGACAAGGTAGACTCTTTTGGCAGGGCCCTACTCTACTCTAACCTATTAAACATTTCTTAAACTATCCAATATTCTTTTTAGGTATATTTTGCTTATTTTTCTTTAAGGGAATGAGTGACGTACATTTTTGAAACTAATTGAAACCAGATTGTGATAATTTTTTTATAATCTGTATTTCTGACTTCAGATTATTGTATCCTGTTTTCTGTACATTTATGGAAATCTGCTGTCTTGCCTGTTTGGAGATATGAACAATAGACATATGGATGTATATATATCACAAGACAAAACAGGGGACTCTAATTCCTAGGGAGAGTTTTCTATACATGTTCTCATGTTTAGTGACATGCAGATGTCATTGTGCAGGAAAGGGGAAGAGGTGAGCTGTGACACGACCTAATGTGAATGGTGGATTCTGTTATCTCTCATTGTAATCCTGCTGGCTATGATAATGAGGTGACTGCTGAAAAGGAATCTCTTCTGGACGTGTTATTCTATTAGAAAAGCAATTTCTGTTTATTTATTATTTATGATATAAGGGGTGACAAACTTTAAAGTAAATTCTTCCAAAAAGTTAAACTATGATTAAAAGGATTGGCAATTTTCTGGTTATTCTTGACCAATGTGTTTGAGATGATGATAAGGCACTTAGTATTATGGTCTTTCTTGAACTTCGGCACTAAATACGAAATATGGGAAATAGACTATATTTCTATGTTGAATTTCTGCATTAAGGGCCTTTTATTCATCTCACACACACATTGGTTAAGAATAACCAGAGCATGGTCAATGCCCTTAACATAAAAGTTTTGTAAAACATTCCCACTAAACATTTCGCTAATTAAATCTATTTTTCATAAGAGTCATTTAGTTAAATCCTTTGGTCAATTATGTAAAGTGCAAAATTATAATGTAACAAAACAAAGACAAAACGTATAACCAATTAATACAATGAAAATAAGGTCATTTTGTGAGGTCAGAAAACATATTAAAACAACGATCTAAGGAAATGAACCATAATAATAAAGACGTATTTCCATAAATTCAAGAGCAACAAACAATAGTGCGCTCTATCCTAAAAACTGAGCCCTAATATTAAATGGGTATTCCCATCTGGGGTACGGATAGTGCATCGCAGGGTCAGTCAGGTGCAGGTCTCAGAACTGAAACATTACTATCCGATCTGTTACATCTGTCTAATGCTAGGACTTTGGGTCAGTAATCCCGCAGTCAGGCTAGGACACTCATCCATAATACAGGGGAACATACATGGCAATAACACACTAATGTAAAACTGGCTACATGTAGAAGATGTGAAGATGCAAATTTACATGTATGGAACAAGCAGTCGTTTTACCTGCTGGTTAGAAAAATCCTTAATCAGGTCTTTAATATTCAGGTGTCTGGCGAGCTCATGTTCAATTGACAGAAGGGCTCGGCTGTTTAACCGTTGTTCCGTCATTGTAGAATGCAGATAGTTCTTGAGAGTTTGCTAATGCTATCTCTCCTTCTGCTACTCAAAGTGGTTGGGTGATAAAAATTCTTACAATACACACCTCTCCAAATCTTGAAGCTCGAATTTGTAGATGGCGTTTAGTAAAGCCAGTGGACCCATGTTTTCTGTAAATGTAGCTTCATAAACTTTCCGAAGACGTTGCTACTCAGAAAGTAACGGTGATGTGAGATCTACCTGCCTTCCCATGGGTTGTTCCATCTCTTGCTATTATTTTGAATTATTTGGTTCTTTCCTAGAATGAGTGGTTAAGTATGAAACAGGTTCCTCCGCTATAATCCATTATCTTGACGATTTTCTTTTTGTGGGACCACCAGATTCCAGGTCCTGTCAATTTTTGCTGGACAATTTTATTTTTTTCGCGTCGTATTTTGGCGTTCCCTTATCCAGTGGAAAAACTTTTGCTACTACTTCGCTATCCTTTTTAGGAATTGAGATTGATTCCGTTGCCATGGTTTTTCACCTTCCCTCAGAAAAAAATTCAAAATTGCTGTCCCAGATTGAAGGATTTTGTTCTGTTCTCAAAGTAACACTATGTCAAATGCAGTCCATGCTAGGCCTCCTTAACTTTGCTTGCACAGTAATGCCTATGGGGAGAATTTTTTCCAGACGTTTATCCCTCTCGACCAAAAGCATCAAGCTTCCCCATCAAAGAATTCGGATAAAACCTCCTTTGAAAGCAGACTTGCTGGTTGGGAAGGAGTTCCTCTTGTCCTATAATGGATATACATGCTTTTAGTTATCGGAATTGACTAATGAGGATCTCTCCCTTTTTTCCGATGCCGCTGGATCTACTGGTTTCAGTGTCATTTTTGGAGACCAATGGTGTGCCGAACCTTGGCCGGAATCTTGGCGCACTGAGGGCTGGGTTAAAAACCTTACTTGGTTAGAGTTATTTCCTATCATCACAGCCATTTCTTTATGGGGCCCATCCCTCAGGGATAAACGGATCTGTTATTGGACTGACAATATGAGTATTGTACACGCCATAAATCACTTGTCATCCTCATCTCCCCTGGTTATCAAATTACTCAGATTTCTGGTATTAAAATGCTTAAGTTTAAACATCTGGTTTTAAGCCCGCCATGTTCCGGGTACAAATAATGTCATTGCTGATTCTCTTTCTCGTTTCGATTGGCAGAAATTCCGGGAATGTTTCCCCGCGGCCAAACCAGAGGGGCATCCATGCCCATCCCTCATGTGGGAGGTGGTAGAGAAAGATTGATGGAGTTGGTGAGATCTTCAGTGGCCTCGTCTACATGGCGTTCTTACGGTAAGGCATGGAATGAGTGGCATAACCTATTTGGGGATAGATCAGCAGCAGCATCCGACGCTGTCCGTCTGGAGGTCACAATCGAATATTTACTTTACTTGCGTAGCATGGGTGTTTCAGGAGCCGTTGCACAGAACCGCCTATCTGATCTCGGTGTTTATTTTCACCTCTTAGGTTGGAACGATGTTACTAAGGTTTTCATCATTCGGCAGGCTATTATGGGTTGGAGGAGGGAGCACACTCGTCAGGGGAACAGACGGCCCATTTCTTTCAGTTTACTTACCCGCCTAATCAACCCACTCCCGCTGTCCGCTCTTCTCCTTTCAAGTCTGCTCTACTCTCTGCCGCTTTTTGACTCGCGTTTTTTGGATTGGTGCTTTGCGCATTAGTGAATTGGTGTCCCCATCCAAGCGCACTTCAGGAGGACTCCAGTATGATGGTGTCACTCCCTGTGACCGAGGTCTCCGTATCCACTTTCGGAAATCGAAAATTGACCCGTCCGGTATTTGTTCATGGGTTCCCCTTCTTACCATCCCCAGTCCTATTTGTCCTTTAACGCTTGTTAATAATTACTTATCGTTCTGGCGATCTGGTGACTCCTTTTTCTCACATGAGGATGGTTCTCCTCTTACGGTTTTTCAATTTCAATCCCTTTTTTGGAAATGTTTAGCTTTCGTAGGCCTTCCTCTCAAGGTATTTGGTACGTACTCCTTTAGGATAGCAGCTGCTACCGAAGCAGCCCGTGCTGGTTTGCCTAACTCCGAGATCCAGCGCATTGGTAGATGGCGTTCCTCCTGTTTTACAAGATACATCAGACCGAATTTATTGCTTCACTAACTTTATTATCTCTTCATAGTTGGTGTAAAACACACAGTGAGGATACTGGGCCACTCCTACATCTTCTGGGCATCCCAAAGAGCAGAACGTCGACCAGGTGGCAGAGGTCTTGGGTTCCACGGCATCAACGTTTTTTGGAGAGGAATAAGAGGCTTGACCTGGCCTCAGGTTCTTCCCGAGGTGGTGCGGATAGCTGAGACTGCTTCCTCTCCCTTAATTCTAGTCCTGCATGCGGGCGGGAATGATCTCTGTTCCTTTCACCTAGCGGAGCTCCTCACAATCATGCGCTCCGACGTGGATAAATTCCACAGACTTTTTCCAGAGCTTACTCTGATTTGGTCAGAGGTCATGTCACGTGTTGCATGGCAGGGCGCGAGAGATGCGGCGGCAGTTGAACGTTCTGTGCGCACGCTTAATGCCCGCTTGTCCCGCTTTATCCGTTTTAAGGCCGGAGTGGTCATGAGGCATCACCAACTTGAGGGAGACAATTCCAGTCTTATGCTACCCGATGGAGTCCATCTGACGGAAATAGGGCTGGATACTTTTCACTCCGGTCTCCAGGATAGCATAGAACAAGCTTTTTACCAAATGGGTGGGGGCGGAGCGCAGTATAAATACTCCGCTCCTCCTTAGCGGTCATTTGCTCCATCTTGATGTTTTTTTCCGGTACGAAGTCTGACTTGCGCTGGGAGTCCAGCTGCGGCATATGGATTTGCACCCGTTTCAGCTGGCTAATAGTGCCTTAACTGAGTTTTATACCAGTTACGTACTGAGCACGTCCTTTTTGGCTGTGACCGACTTCTACCCATTAAAAGGAGTTTTGGTTAAGATCTGTGTGTTGTCGTTATTCCATGGGACTTTTTGAGGAAATATTGTTGTTGGGTCTCAGCAGTCTGCAGGGCACGTCAATCTTTAATTGAATGCCCCTTGACTGCTGTGCCCTGCTGAAGGGGTTAAATTGTGTGTCCCATGTTCTTTTTCTCCTCTCCTCCTGGCTTTCACCCAATAATCCTCTTCTTCCTCCCTCTTCCCCTCTTTATAAGTCCAGACCCTCTGTGAAGCCCAGCTGTGCTTGGTATGACAGATCCTAGAAGGGTGTATTGACGGATTCCTCCACAAGAGGCCCCCATAACCATTCACACATCTCCACCTTCCACCTCAGACGACCAGAGGGAGCCGTTAGGGATATATAAAGAAGGGAAGGTGGAGCCAGGCAGTCAGTTCCTGCAGAGTGAGACACAGAAACAGGTCAGTCTGCAGTGGAGCTCAGTGACTCAGCAATTCCTCTGGAGAGTTCAGTTAGTGCAAGCCTGAATACAGAGTTGAGCCCGGTTGAGTCGTAGCTCAGAATAGTGAGCTTAGGTGTGCCGGCGCCATAAGATCGGTGAAGCGCGGCAAGCTGCCATTAGTGTGAGTAGCCTATTGAGGGCCCGAGTAGGCCGAAGGCGAGTAGAGAGAGTTAGTACATAGGGGGCAGAGGAGCTTAACTAGCTCACCCCGAAGAAGAATTTACCGGACACCGGGTCCGAAGCTTACCGGGATATCCACGACCCAGTAAGATATAACCGGAATCCCTGGAGAACTACAAGTCCCAGGATCGCTAAAGTGCTGATACCTACCAGAGCCAGGAGACACATAGGCCCCGTAGGTTGGGAGCATGCACTCCAAGAGAAGGCCCTACCACAAGGTCAGCCAGCGCAGGACAGAGACAAAGTTAGGCCTAGCTCCAGGCAGGTCAGAAACTTACTACGTAGAGGCAAGGAACAGGAGGCCCAAAACCCGCTCATTGGGGAGGATCCGGACATACACCCTTCACCCTACAGTGCTCCGGGGAGTGCCTGAATTTCCATCAGTAAAAGGTACTGAAGTGACTATTGTGTCTGTCCCTGTTCTGGCTCTGACGCGGCTGAGTCTCTCTGTCCTGCATACCCCGTCATACACTGCCCTGAGGCCTAGCTCCACCTGTGGGGAGCTATACCATCCAGCTGCCTTATCATCGGCCTCAGTGGACTGCGCAGCGCTGGTGATCCTCACCAGAAGCCACAGGTGGCGTCACGAACTTTTATAAACTTAACATCTATCAACGCCTTTTTAAAGAGAGACCCCAGAGTACGGGCCCGGGAGCCGACCACCGCGACCTCCTTAAGGCTAAAGGCCCGGGTAACCGAGTCTTCCCCCATCCCCTGGGCTAGTCACCTGCCTCTTCCTGCCTCTCTCCACACTCCCGCAGTCTGCGTTTCCCACCACCCCTCCCCTTTTTTCCCATGTACAGTGTGTTTTGTTGGTATTATTTGGTTGTTCTGTATTTAAGTCACAGCAGCAGTCATTTGCTCTATCTTGATGTTTTTCTCCAGTACGAAGTATGATATGCGCCGGGAGTCCGGCAGTGGAATATGGATTTGTACCCGTTTCAGCTGGCCAATAGTGCCTTAACCGGGTTTTATACCAGTTACGCGCTGAGCACATCCTTTTTGGCTGTGAACGACCTCTAACCATTAAAAGGAGTTTTGGTTAAATTCTGTATGTTGTCGTTATTACATGGGACTTTTTGGGGAAATTTTGTTGCTGGGTCTCAGGAGTCATCTTACTACTGTTACAGGTAAAAATGATCATAGACATGTGCAATGTTGGTTAAAAAAAAATCTGGCCTCCTCCTCCCCTTAATAGCCGGCCATCGCACACCATGTTATTTCTTCTTAGCCCAAGACAGCACCAAAGACTGGAGCTGTTATGAGCAAGAGGAAATCCAATTACCAGTTAAGGTAAAATGTTCTGCACATGCCTATAAGTATAATGAAGCGCAGATGTTGTGGCGCTTATACTTACTGCCAGCGTATGAGTAGATCTGCTGGCATCTCTGTCTTTGGTGTCATATATTGGGATCCTCTGTCATTGCTATGCTTATCTTCATTATTAACTGCTAATTTAAAAAAAAAAAATCCGGCCTCCTTCCTCCCCTTAATAGCCGGCCATCACACACCTCTTCCCGACACCCATGACAGCACTTTCATGAGTGTGAGGAAATCTTACTACTGGTAATGGTAAAAATGATCATAGACATGTGCAATGTTAGTTAAAAAAAAAAATCCGGCCTCCTTCCTCCCCTTAATAGCCGGCCATCGCACACCATGTTATTTCTTCTTAGCCCAAGACAGCACCGAAAGATGGAGCTGTCATGAGCAAGAGGAAATCCAATTACCGGTTAGTGTAAAATGTTCTGCACATGCCTATGAGTATAGTGAAGCGCAGATGTTGTGGCGCTTATACTTACTGCCAGAATAGGAGTAGATCTGCTGGCATCTCTATCTTCCATGTCTCCACTGGGATCTGCTGTCATCTTTATGCTCACCTGTAATTAAAAAAAAAATAAAAATCCGGCCTCCTTCCTCCCCTTAATAGCCGGCCATCACACACCTCTTCCCGACACCCATGACAGCACTTTCATGAGTGTGAGGAAATCTTACTACCGGTAATGATAAAAATGATCATAGACATGTGCAATGATGTTTGTTTTAAAAAAAAAAAAATCCAGCCTCCTTCCTCCCCTTAATAGCCGGCCATCGCACACCATGTTATTTCTTCTTAGCCCAAGACAGCACCGAAAGATGGAGCTGTCATGAGCAAGAGGAAATCCAATTACCGGTTAGTGTAAAATGTTCTGCACATGCCTATGAGTATAGTGAAGCGCAGATGTTGTGGCGCTTATACTTACTGCCAGCGCATGATTACATTGTCTGGCTTCTTCATCTTTGGGGTCTGTGTTTTGGGTCCCTCAGTGTCGTATCCATGGTCATCTTCATTCCAGCAGTGCTTTCAGATGATCATCAAAGTGATGTCCAATCTTCAGTTCTTCAAGGTCTTCTGGAGGCTGAGGAAGACAGCTGGCTCTGATGACTATGGAGCTGGTGTCTTGTCAAGGGTTTCCAAGTTGACAAAAGAAAATCCCTTGAACATGGCCTGGTCCTTTGCTGATAGAGGTGACTTTTTGGCCTCTGCTGCTTCTAATTTCTCCAGATGGTGTGGTCGAGAACTGTGATGAGCTTTAGATGGCTATAAAACAAACCAAAAAATAATTATTACCAAAATCTCAAACGTTCTGGAGAAGGATGATATGAAATGATCTGGACCATCAGACCAGGACCAGCAGCTCTGGATGATGTTGATTTTCCAATGTTAGGCTGTGTGCCCACGATGCGTTTTTAATGCGTTTCTGCAGCGTTTTTGCAGCGCGGAAACGCACTAAAAACGCATGGTAGAAGGGCAGCAATGATAATCCGCATGTGCTATGCACATGCTGTGGAAATATCCGCTGAGGATTATCATTACGGAAAAAAACGCAGCACTACCAATTATTTTGCGGAAATGCTGCATTTATCGCCGCCATTGACTTGCATTAGAACGTGCCAATTCCGCAAGACTGCATCTGTACTTGCGTAATTGGTGCGTTCTAATGTGTGGATGGTACCCAGGACTAGAGGAGAGGAGACTCTCCTCCAGACCCAGGCACCATTAAAAAATCTGTAAAAAAAGAATAAAATAAAAAATAAATGTATATTTACCTTCCGGCGGCCCGCGCTGCGCTCCTACTTGCTTCCCTGCACTTTGCAGTGGATTGAAGGACCTGCGCTGACGTCAGAGACATGTGACGGGTCATGCGACGCTGACATCGGCAGGTCTTTCAATCCACTGCAAAGTGCCAGCACCGAGCGAAGCAAGCCAGCGCGGGCCATCGGAGGGTAAGTATACATTTGTTTTTTTTATTTTTAACCACTCTCTCGGGTCACACTATATAAATCCATGCAGTTTGCATGGATTTATATAGTGTGACCTAGTTGTCACAAGCACTTTCCAAGTGATGCTAAAATCGCTTGGAAAGCGCTTGTCAATCCGCATGCGGAAATGCATGTGAAGAAAGCTTCACATCCGCATGTCCCTGGCAGGAAAAACGCATGTACAATCCGCATGTACAATCCGCATGTACAATCCACATGTACAATCCGCATGTACGATCCGCATGTACGATCCACATGTACAATCCGCATGTACAATCCGCATGTACAATCCGCATGTACAATCCGCATGTACGATCCGCATGTACAATCCGCATGCGGAAATGTCAGTGAATAACGCTCCATTTCCGCATGTCCCCAGCAGGAAAAACGCATGTACAATCCGCATGTACAATCCGCATGTACGATCCGCATGTACAATCCGCATGTACAATCCGCATGTACGATCCGCATGTACAATCCGCATGTACAATCCGCATGTACGATCCGCATGTACAATCCGCATGTACGATCCGCATGCACGATCCGCATGTACGATCCGCATGTACGATCCGCATGTACAATCCGCATGTGTTTTTTTCTGCCAGGGAGATGCAGAAACGCTCAGGAAAAAATCCTGAGCATTTCTGCATCGTGGGCACATAGTCTAAGTGTCAGCGCTAACTAATACTTAACAGAGGTGCAATGTGATCTGGTCATATACTTACTACAGGGATGTGTGGTGGAGGCACTTTCAGGGCTTCCACAGAGACCCAATCAATACACTGGAAAAACACGTGCTCTCGGATGTTACCATGGACTCCTAAGCGTCTGGCTGGATCTTTCTGTAGGAGCTAAAAACAATAAAGTAAAACCCATGAAGGTAAGCGGTAGAGGCAATAAAACATTCTCACAACTTCACCATTTAAATGAATATTGTACAACCCCTAGTACTAATAACCTGGAATTATACTGACCTGTTTAATGATGTCATCAATGCCGGAGGATGCCTCATCGAGTGTCAGATGGAACGTACACTCACTGGTAACCATATCTTTTAAGATGACACCAAGAGAATACCAGTCTACTCCGGCGTTATACTCCTCGCCAGCAAAAATCTATCATGGAAGTAAGAACAAAAAGGTCAAAATGTTAACATTCCCATGGACTTTAATTTTAGCGAAAACTAAATAGGAAAGCACTATTATCCCACCTCAGGAGCCATGTAACCTGCAGTCCCAGCGTATTCGGTGGCTGTTCGGTCTCCATGCATGTTGTCAATTGCGAGACCGAAATCTGTGATCTTAATATGGCCCGTTTCAGCCACCAAGATGTTCTCGTGCTTGAGGTCTCTGTGGATGACGCCCTTGGAGTGGAGGTACTGGATTCCACAGACCAGTTCAGCGGCATAGAATCTGACAGAAAGACATGAATGAGTGTAGCTTCCCGAGGAGAAGACAAGAAACACAAAGATATTGCTTCCAGCCAATATTATCTACATTGACTGGACGATTAGAACAAGATGACCATATGCAGAACATACAACAAATCCTGCCAGATCCCACTGAAGAATAATGAGGCCACTCAAGATTTCTGTCAATGTTCTGGTTAATTTCGCTGCAATCTACAATATTTTTATATTAAAAACACCAGAACCCAAAGGCAGATAATACAGCACCGAAGTGAACGGATGAATGCTAGACATTTCTATACAGTTATGATCAGGTTTGTAGGTAACATAAAATGTACCTTGCGCTGGGGATGTCAAGCCGCCCCTTCTCCAGAAGGAAGGTGTTAAAGTCCCCGCAGCTCACGTATTCCAGACCAAGCAGCACACAGAGCTGGAGCACAGAAATACAGAAGTAGATTTGTATGCAGGTAAAGTGGCCAAAAGATCACAATATCTACACACCTACTACAGAATAGCTCCGTATAACTATAGGCCGCAGGATAAATGGAAGGTGGTCTACATGTCCCATGTAAGAAGGATTACATTTCACATGTCCCATCATTTGTTTCAATGTTCTAGCTGATGACCATGAGACCCCTGTAATGACACCTTAGGGTTCATAGTGATGCTCCTGTGGAGGGTCACTTAAATATGCGGATATGTAGAATGATTTTCTTCAGGGGCATACAGAGATAGAAAGAATTGCTGTACATGTTGTTCAGTTAATGTTCAATGTCCTTTTATGTCAGATATTTATAGGGGTGTCCTGTGATTACTGATGCACAGGGCAGGCATGGTGCCAGTATCTCTTCCCCCGCAGCATCTGGCAGATTTATTATAAAATGATTCTGGTTTATGGTAAAAACACGAGGTCAGACCTTGTACAACACTTTAATAAGTAAAAAATGGAGGCACGTTTTCATGAAACTAGCTTCACGTGGCAAGACTCCTTAGATATGGTGCTCGGATTGAATCATGTTTTTCAAAGCATTTAACTCAGACAAAAGAATGAAATCTTTGTGCCCAGAGTTCTCACTAGTTGTATCAGCAGAATAATATATCATACAGAAAATACTTACACATATCTTACTGACCAACAGTCAGGGAGGCCCGACTGGACTGGACGACTGTAGACTGCAGTGCACAAAGCATGGTTGTTGTATACCCTAATCCAAGCTACAATAATACCAGGCCATAAAAGTGGTGGTCTGGAGGACATGATGCTCCATCTGTTAACTGGTTCAGGACCGCCCACTGTACATAAACGTCAGCGCTGCCTGGGCTCTGTGCAGCGCTGACGTTTAAAAACGGTGGGTGGTCCAGCAGCGCTCAGGACCCCCAGGGTCCTGCAAGCGCTGCGGTTCCGGTGCAGAGCGATAGCTCTGACATGTGAGATCATGGGGACCTGATTGGATCAGGTCCCCATGATGTTAACCTGTTCCTATCTTCTAGATGAAGCGATCCATAGCGATCGCGGCATTTAAAAGATAGTGACAGCCGGTGGTCGGTGATCCAGACCCCCACATACCTTAGCAGCGAGGGGATCCTAATGCTGTGACCTCTGACCTCATTGAGACCTGATTGGCTCAGGTCTCGATGATGTCAGCATCACACCAGCCAATCAGAGAGGGCGATCTGCCTGATAAATACACTGTTTCCCCTCCGATCTCAGTGAGAGAGCAGAGGAGAAACAGTGTGACAAGAGCTGTGTCAGCCTTGCCACTGTGAAAGTAGAAAAAAAGAAAGTAAGAGTTAGGTTAGGGTTAGTCAATCCTGTCAGTCAGTCAGTCCTGTCAGGTCAGGTCAATCAGTCCTGTCAGGTCAGTCCAGTCCAGTCAGTCCGGTCCAGTCCCGTCCGGTCAGTCCAGTCCCGTCCGGTCAGTCCAGTCCGGTCAGTCCAGTCCGGTCAGTCCAGTCCAGTCAGTCCGGTCAGTCCAGTCCAGTCAGTCCAGTCCGGTCAGTCCAGTCCAGTCAGTCCAGTCCGGTAAGTCCAGTCCGGTCAGTCCAGTCCGGTCAGTCCAGTCCGGTCAGTCCAGTCCGGTCAGTCCAGTCCAGTCAAAAAATATAAAAACAAATAAAATGGCCCGTCAGACTTATACCGCAGAGGAGGTGTATGCCCTGCTGTGTTTTGATACTGATGACAGTGCAATCTCAGATGGAGATGTGGATTTTGAGGGCTTTAGTAGCGGCGACACTGAGAGCTCAGAAATGAGCAGTGATTCTGGTCCATCCTCAAGCCCAAGGACCAGTACAACAATAGGGGCAAATAGCGCTACAGGAGAAACGTCTCCAAATCAGGGAACACTGCCTAGTACAAGCGCTGTCCCTGCTACTAGTGAATTGGCGCACGGCAGTGTACAAGGGGCTTTGCCACGTGATATAGCATTTCCCAGATGGGAGGCTTCGGATTCGGCTGCTCCATTCAGCCCTGATTTCAACGCCATTCCTGGTATAAATGTGGAGGTGGAAGATTTTGGACCAATTCATTTTTTTAATTTGTTTTTTACAGACAGCTTGCTAGAGCATATTGTCATGCAAACAAATTTATACGCATCCCAATTCGTAAGCCAGAATCCCCGATCTTACTATGCTAGGGCAAATTTGTGGACACCAACTAATGTCCCGGAAATAAAAAAAAAATTTAGGACTTACATTTGCCATGGGGCTTGTTAAAAAACCGAGCATTCGATCCTACTGATCCAACCACCCTGTTCAAGCCACCCCTATGTTTTCAGTCGTTCTGCCTAGGACCCGTTATGAAATGCTCATAAGTCCATTTTTTCAAAAAGGCTACAATCTATATGTGGACAATTATTACACCAGCATACCCTTAAAAGTCTGGTTGAACACAACATCGGAGCTTGTGGGACCATCCGTAAAAACCGTCAGGGGTTTCCACAACCATTGGTCAACCAAAAGTTCCAAAAGGGGCAGTCAGGGGCTGTACGCAATGGAGAGCTGCTTGCCCTGAAGTATAGGGATAAGAGGGATATTTTTGTCCTCAGCTCGATCCACACAGATGCCACAAGGGCCACTGTAGAACTAGGATCCACCACTCCGAAGCAAAAACCTGTTTTAAATAATGATGGCCACTCGTTTTTCTTTACTTAGCTGCTTTTTTCTTGCCATAATACAAATTCTAACAGTCTATTCAGTAGGACTATCAGCTGTGTATCCACCTGACTTCTGCACAACACAACTGATGGTCCCAACCCCATTTATAAGGCAAGAAATCCCACTTATTAAACCTGACAGGGCACACCTGTGAAGTGAAAACCATTTCCGGTGACTACCTCTTGAAGCTCATCAAGAGAATGCCAAGAGTGTGCAAAGCAGTCATCAAAGGAAAAGGTGGCTACTTTGAAGAACCTAGAATATAAGACATATTTTCAGTTGTTTCACACTTTTTTTGTTAAGTATATAATTCCACATGTGTTAATTCATAGTTTTGAAGCCTGCAATGTGAATGCACAATTTTTATAGTCATGAAAATACAGAAAATCTTTAAATGAGAAGGTGTGTCCAAACTTTTGGTCTGTACTGTATATATATATTATATATATATTTATAATATGGTTGCCAAAAATAAAAAATCCTATTGATTGCACAGATACGTAGCACAATGTGAATGTTAATCTATATAATTGACATTAACTAAGGGGAAATGTAAGCGTCTGTAGAACTACTAAAAGGATATCTTCATAGTGTGACAAAGTCACTGGTAGTGTGTCAGAAGGGAGGTATGTGTCGCTGAGACTCTTAGACTCAGTGATGTTAAAACATGCAAGTTCTCATGCACAAGTAGGTGCAGAGAAAGTTAATAGAACGATATTTACAAGGGAATGTTTTCAGTGGATAACGAAAGTGTAGGGTGGAACGTTATCCACCATCCTTCCAATCAGGGGAGTGTCTGGGCTTTAAATAGTCAGCCCTGACACTCAGGTGTGTTCAGTACCTGGGGAAACTTTGTTCCAGGGAGGAGCTAGCACATGCTGTGATCAACCTGTGTGTAGCTAATTGTGAGTGGCCAGACCTTGGCCGAGATAAGGACTCTGCTGAAAGTTCTGAAAGTTTTGCATTTTGTTTTGTCTCTTTAGCTGAATGGGCTGTGTTTTTATTTATGGACTCAAGGGTAGTTTATGACTGCTAAATAAACTAACCTGAGAATTTAAAGAGACAGTATCTTGTGTTTTACCTACGCATACAGCCGAGCTTGTCGCTATACCACAATAGACTCACAAGCCCAAGTGGGTACACATATATAGTATATAATATTAAGCTCTATAAGGAATCTCCTATAAAATAAAACATCCAAAATGAATGTTTTGGGGGCCCCTGATGAAGCAAGAACGAAAGGTACATTGGTGCACATAGGACCACATCCCACATTTACTCACTTGGACATTTAAGTTGCCTTGTAACTACTGCTCCTCCATTTTGAATGTATTATTTTATAGGAGATTCTTTATAGAGCTTAATATTATATACTATATATGTGTACTCACTTGGGCTTGTGAGTGTAAGAAGCTATCTTCTTAGTAGTTCTAAAAACACTTACATTTCCCCTTGGTTATTGTCAACTATATATAAACTAGATGGTGGCCCGATTCTAACGCATCGGGTATTCTAGAATATGTATGCGGCCGACCGGGCGCAATTAGCAGAGCGGTGTTTAAATTTGGCGGCAATATCGGAGATTGGTCACGGGCGGCGACCGCGACCAATCAGCGAACCGTGTTAGTGAGAACTGGAGAGCGTGTTTAAATTTGGCATCAAAATCGCTGATTAGTCGCGACCAATCAGCAGACCGGTTTTTAAATTTGGCGCCCATACTGCTGATTGGTCGCGGTCGGCGGTCGCGACCAATCAGCAGAGCGATGCAGAGCGTTGTTTAAATTTGGCGCCAAAGTCGCTGATTGGTCGCGGATGGCGGCCGCGACCAATCAGCAAAGCGGTGTTTAAATTTTGGGCCAAAAGCGCTGATTGGTCGCGGGCGGCGGTCGCGACCAATCGGCGAACCGTGGTAGTGAGGACTGGAGAGCGTGTTTAAATTTGGCACCAAAATCGCTGATTAGTCGCGACCAATCAGCAAAGAGGGAGGTGTTTAAATTTGGCCCCAATACTGCTAATTGGTCGCGGCAAGCGACCGCGACCAATCAGCAGAGCGTTGTTTAAATTTGGCACAAAAAACGAAGATTGGTCGCGGCCGGTGGTTGCGACCAATCAGCAGAGTGAGGTTTAAATTTGGCGCCAATACTGCTGACTGGTCACGGCCAACAACCGCAACCAATCAGCAGAGCGGTGTTTAAATTTTGCGCCAATACTGCTGATTGATCTCGGCCAGCGACCGCGATGAATCAGCAGAGCGTTGATTAAATTTGGCGCCAATCTTGCTGATTGGTCGCAGATGCCGGACGCGTCCAATCAGCAGAGCGGTGTTTAAATTTGGCGCCAAAATCGCTGATTAGTCGCGGCTGACGGCCGCGACCAATCAGCAGAGCGTTGTTTAAATTTGGCGCCAAAATCGCTGATTGTTCGCGGCCGGCGACCGCGACCAATCAGCAGAGCGGGGTTTAAATTTGGCCCCAATACTGCTAATGGGTCGCGGCAAGCGACCGCGACCAATCAGCAGAGCGTTGATTAAATTTGGCGCCAATCTCGTTGATTGGTCGCGGCTGGACTCCGCGACCAATCAGCAGAGCGTTGTTTAAATTTGGCACCAATCTCGCTGATTGGTTGCGGCTGGACTCCGCGACCAATCAGCAGAGCGTTGTTTAAATTTGGCGCCAATCTCGCTGATTGGACGCGTCCGGCATCCGCGACCAATCAGCAGAGCGTTGTTTAAATTTGGCGCCAAGGTCGCTGATTGGTTGCGGCTGGCGTCCGCGACCAATTAGCACAGCAGTGTTTAAATGTGGCGGCAAGATCAGTGATTGGTCGCGGCCGCTATTTAAATGTGGCGGCCAAATCGGTGATTGGTCGCGGGCAGCGGCCGCGACCAATCAGCAGAGCGGTGTTTAACTTTAGCGCCAAGATCACTGATTGGTCACGCTCTCCGCACGCGACCAATCAGCTAATCGTATTGGTGAGGAGCGGGGAGCGGAATTGTATTAGTGAGGACCGGGGAGCGCCGCAGCCTGTGCGGGTACTTCCGCTGCGAGAACCCGGGACATGAGCGACTGCTCGCAGCAGAAGTATCCCGACCCGCAGCGCCGCTCCCCGGTCCTCCCTTCACACCCTAGCCGCTGATGTCCCCACAGTATCCGCATGGTGTTACAAAGATCCGGACATTTGTGTTAAAATTCGGTGATTGGTCGCTGGCGCTGCCCGCGACCAATCACCGATTTGGGCGCCAAATTTAAATATCGTCCGCGACCAATCACCGATCTTGGCTCCACATTTAAACACCGCTGTGCTGATTGGTCGAGGCCGATATTTAAATTTGGCGCCCAAATCGGTGATTGGTCGCGGGCAGCGCCGGCGACCAATCAGCGATTTTTAACACAAATGTCCGGACCTTTGTAACACCATGCGGATACTGTGGGGACATCAGCGGCTAGGGTGTGAAGGGAGGACCGGGGAGCGGCGCTGCGGGTCCGGATACTTCTGCTCCGAGCGCCCGCTCATGTCCCGGGTTCTCGGAGCGGAAGTACCCGCACAGGCAGCGCCGCTGACATCCAATTGGTCGCGGCCGCTATTTAAATCTGGTGCACAAATCGGTGATTGGTCGCTGTCTTGGCCCGCGACCAATCACCGATTTGGGCGCCAAATTTAAATATCGGCCGCGACCAATCACCGATCTTGGCTCCACATTTAAACACCGCTGTGCTGATTGGTCGAGGCCGATATTTAAATTTGGTGCCCAAATCGGTGATTGGTCGCGGGCAGCGTCGGCGACCAATCAGCACAGCGGTGTTTAAGTTTTGCGCTAAGATCAGTGATTGGTCGAGTCCGAAGACCGCGACCAATCATCGAATCGTCTTGGTGAGGACCGGGGAGCGGCGCTGCCTGTGCGGCTACTTATGCTGCGAGAACCCGGGACATAGCGGGCGCTTGCAGGAGAAGTATCCCGACCCGCAGCGCCGCTCCCCGGTCCTCCCTTCCGCATGGAGGTCAGTGGCGCTGGCGGTCCTTCCGCTGATACCGGCCGGGAGATGAGCGCCTCGCGCCGGTCATCTCCCGGCTGCATCGCCGCTGAGCTCCGTCCCGCAAATGAGCCGCTAATGGCCGCCATCTTTTTTCAGAAATCCCGCGACGCTGATTGGCCGCTGGCGGACCAATGAGCGACGCGGGATTTCCTGGACAGACAGACAGACAGACGGGATAAGACGATTATATATATAGATTAACATTCACATTGTGCTATATATGTGCAATCATTAGGATTTTTTTGGGCAACCATGTTATAGGCATATATCTAATATATATAATTGTCTTATCCCGTCTGTCTGTCTAGAAAATCCCGCGTCGCTGATTGGTTCGGCCGCGGCCAATCAGCGACGCGGGATTTCAGAAAAAAGATGGCGGCCGTTAGCGGCTCATCTGCCGCACGAAGGTCAGCAGCGATGCAGCCGGGAGATGACCGGCGCTAGCCGGTCATCTCCCGGCTGATCGCAGCAGAACTACCCTGACCGGCGGCGCCGCTGACCTCCATGCGGCTACCGTCAGGAGATCAGCGGCTAGGACCGCTGATCTCCCGACAGTAAGTGTGAAGGGAGGACCGGGGAGCAGCGGCGCCGCCGGTCGGGATGCTTCTGCTGCGAGCAGCCGGTCATCTCCCAGCTGCTAGCAGCGGAAGTACCCGCATAAGCAGCGCCGCTCCCAGGCCCACACTAATACGACGCTGATTGGTCGCTGCCGACGGCCGCGACCAATCAGCTATATTGGCGCCAAGTCTAAGCACTGCTCTGCGCCAACCAGCGCAGCGGTGTTTAAATTGGCGCCAATATCGCTGATTGGTCGGGGCCGGCGGCCGAGACCAATCAGCACAACGGTGTTTAAACTTGGCGACAATATCGCTGATTGTTCGCGGCCGTCGGCAGCGACCAATCAGCGATATTGGCGCCAAATTTAAACACCGCTCTTCACAGAGGTCAGCGGCGATGCAGCCGAAGTACCCCGACCAGCAGCGCCGCTGACCTCCATGCGGCTACCGTCAGGAGATCAGCGGCTAGGGCCGCTGATCTCCCGACGGCAAGTGTGAAGGGAGGACCGGGGAGCGGCGCCGCCGGTCGGGATACTTCTGCTGCGAGCAGCCGGTCATCTCCCGCTGCGCCGCTCCCCGGTCCTCACTAATACAATTCGCTGATTGGTCGCGGCCGGGACCAATAAGCGATATTGGCGCCAAATTTAAACACCGCTGTGCTGATTGCGCCCGGTGTACCGCATACATATTCTAGAATACCCGATGCGTTTGAATCGGGCCACCATCTAGTATATATATATTCACTACTGTCTCTATATATGTGATACTCATGTGTTGGTGACTTGGGGTCCTCCATTATTATACTCTGTAGAATTGTCTTTTAATTTTTGCAATATTTATTTTAGCGTCAATAAGCACCTATTGTTTCATTTTGGTGGTATCTACAGTCATATATATGTATATACATACAGCATATATATACTGTATAAGATCTGATGTCTGTAGTCACAGTATGTCAGCAATGTACAGTATGTACTTTATTGTGCACTGACATTAGATCATATATGCCCTGGACTGATCCTGCACCGACTACCAGACATCACATTGTATAGATGGCAGTATAGATATAATCTGTGATGTCCTGTACAGGGCCGGCTCCAGGTTTTCGTAGGCTCAAAAGAGTCTCAGTGGCCCCTTTAACACATACCACAATTCATGATGCACAGATAAGGCGGAGAAATATAGATATAGTACAATGCCAAAGATTTCACTTACAGTATTTTTCGGACTATAAGACGCACTTTTTTCCCTCCAAAATTTTGGAGGAAAATGGGGGGTGCGTTTTATAGTCCAAATGTTGGGGGGGGGGGGTATATATGTGTGGTGTGTGGGGGGAGCGGTAGAGGAGCGGGGCACAGGAGGCAGCAGCCGCCCGCTGCAGCCTACACTGTCCCCGCTGCTAAAGAAAATGAATATTCATGCTCCTTATTAGCAGCACACAGTGCAGCCGCGCTGTGGCTCCTGCCAGAATCGCCTGTGCCCGCTGTTAAAGGGCAGGAATATTCAACCTCTCTCCACGCCCATGGGCATGGTGAGGGGGTGAATATTCATGCCCTTTAATAAGCGGGCACACGCTACGGCTACGGTGTGTGCCGGCTATGAAGGAGAGTGAAGTCACTGCTCCCAGCGCACACAGTCCCGGCATGGGGAGCAGTGACTTTTGGCAGCTGATCTCTCCTTGTGAGCCACGCATGGCAGTGATGTCATGCGAGGCTCACATGGAGGGATCAGTGCGGGCAGACAGGACGCGGCGCTGGAGGAGAGAAGAAAGGTGAGTATCAGTGTTTATTTTCTTTTATGTGCAGCATGATGGGGATTAGGGGGACCATGCATACCAGGATAAGGAAGAGGGGCAATACATACCAGGGTAACGCTGAGGGGGCCATACATACCAGGGTAACGCTGAGGGGGCCATACATACCAGGGTAATGCTGAGGGGGCCATACATACCAGGGTAACGCTGAGGGGGCCATGTGCAGCATGATGGGGATTAGAGGTGCCATACATACCAGGACAACGATGAGGGGTGCCATGCATACCACTATACCAGGATAAGGATGAGGGGTGCCATGCATACCGGGACAGGGATGAGGGGTGCCATGCATACCGGGACAGGGATGAGGGGTGCCATGCATACTGGGACAGGGATGAGGGGTGCCATGCATACTGGGACAGGGATGAGGGGTGCCATGCATACTGGGACAGGGATGAGGGGTGCCATGCATACCGGGACAGGGATGAGGGGTGCCATGCATACCAGGGTAACGCTGAGGGGGCCATATGCAGCATGATGGGGATTAGAGGTGCCATACATACCAGGACAGCGATGAGGGGTGCCATGCATACCACTATACCAGGATAAGGATGAGGGGTGCCATGTATACCGGGACAGGGATGAGGGGTGCCATGCATACAGGGACAGGGATGAGGGGTGCCATGCATACCGGGACAGGGATGAGGGGTGCCATGCATACCGGGACAGGGATGAGGGGAGCCATGCATACCGGGACAGGGATGAGGGGTGCCATGCATACCGGGACAGGGATGAGGGGTGCCATGCATATCGGGACAGGGATGAGGGGTACCATGCATACCGGGACAGGGATGAGGGGTGCCATGCATACCGGGATAGGGATGAGGAGTGCCATGCATACCGGGATAGAGATGAGGGGTTCCATGCATACCAGGATGGGGACCACGTATAAAAGGAAGGGGGGGGGCATATATACCAGGATGGGGGATATTGTCAGAATTGGGGGACATTACCCCTATACCAGTGTCAGCAGAAGACCCCCTCCCCCTTAAAAGTGCATCATGAACACATTTTTGGCTTACATTTTTTTTTTTTTTTTTTTTTCCTCCTCTAAAACCTAGGTGCGTCTTATGGTCCGGTGCATCTTATAGTCCGAAAAATACGGTACTTCTTACATTACATGAGTGATATCTATTGTAAATTCTATAATAGCTCAGAAACCGGCGAATCCTCACAGTGCATGGGGCGTGTCAAGGGGGGATTCAAAAGTTTTCATTTTAGACTGTACATAATAGTCCTCCATACAGTAGTATGAGCACCACATAGTCCTCCATACAGTATTATGGGGACCACATAGTCCTCCATACAGTATTATGGACACCACATAGTCCTCCATACAGTATTATGGGCACTACATAGTATTCCATACAGTATTATGGGCACCACATAGTCCACCACATAGTCCTCCATACAGTATTATGGACACCACATAGTCCTCCATACAGTATTATGGGCACCACATAGTCCTCCATACAGTATTATGGACACCACATAGTCCTCCATACAGTATTATGGGCACTACATAGTACTCCATACAGTATTATGGGCACCACATAGTCCTCTATACAGAATGGGCTCCATACTGAATAATGGACCCCATATAATGTTCCATAAAGAATAATAGGCCCCATATAATGCTCTATACACAATAATGAACCCCATATAATGCTCATTACACCATAATTGACCCCATATATTACTCCATGCAGAATAATGGGCCCCATATAATGCTCCATAGAGAATGGGCCCCATATAATGCTCCATAGAGAATGGGCTCCATACATAAAAAAATAAATAAAATACTCACCTCTCCTCATACCCTGCTGGCTACAGGTCCTGTCTCTTCAACACTGAGACGTCACAGAGTCAGAAGACGCAGAGGAGACTGGACCTGCGGCCAGCAGGGTATGACGAGAGGTGAGTATTTCAAACACCGTAAAGCACGGGGGGGGGGGTTTCCCGCCCCCCCCAACTCACAGGCCCAATAGCGTTCCAGTGTCCCCAACTGTGAGTGGGCCCCCCCCTCTTGCCCAGGGCCCTGGCACTTGCCCTGGTGCAATGGGTGGTTATGCCGGCTCTGGCCCTGTAGCTGGTGCAGGATCAGTCTGGGGCAGGGGTCTGTATAGTAAGGTCTGAAGTGTCTCGATCTCAGGTCCGATGTGATTTGAACATTCATACAGATCGAGAGCCGATGATCTCACACTGACAGCACGACCCCAACCTGCTTGAAGGGTCCATCTGCTACAATAAATCTTTCTGATCCTCAGCAGAGCGACCATAGATAACATTCAGGATCTGGCCCTGGACTTGTCAGGAGGTGAGCAGCATCCTGCCACTTCCACACTCTACAAAAAGTATAAATCTCCTGTCCTGACCACTATCTGGAGCTCAGGCTAAGGCCACGGCCCCACTATCAGTATTTGGTCAGTATATTTTCTCAGGAGTGGGAGCCAAAACCAGGTCAGTAACAATCAGAGAAAAGGTATAATAGAAACAAGTCACCAATTCTGCATTTATCACCAACTCCTGGTTTTGTCTCCCACTCCTGTGAAAAAATACTGACCGAATACTGACCAAATACTGATAGTGGGGTCGTGGCCTTACAAGAATCAAAGATGTCTGCCCTCTCGTACTGCTCAGCGGCTGAAGCTTCTCTCCGGCAGGCATAAGAACGTGGCCTGTGCCGGCTGTTCTGGGCTGCAGATGCCCAGCTGGCACATGTACACAATGAAAGATACAGGGCCGCCCTGCAGTCTGTAAAGAAGCAGCTGCTTGGCCACCGGCCTGGAGGGCATGTGCCCCTCTGGCCCACCTCGCCCCTGGTCAATATGATACCATCTTTTTCATTAGTTGGTGAGGTTAGAAGAAATTTCACTCCAAGACAGTGGATTTTGTACTTTATTCCAGTATATTTATACATAGAAAACATGGCAATGAAAAACAAGTAGATGCACGTGCATAAAAATGTCCCAACATTAATTAAAAAAACCTTTAAGATACAGATAATACTTGTATACAAAAATATTAACACATTCTCAAATTGTATATAAAGTGCACAAAAGTCAATAGCCCTGACATATAGTGTACACAGGGTCCCCCACATGGTATACACAAAATACAATGTCATCCAGGAAATAAAAAATAACAAATACATTTAATCTATTCTGAAATCCCATGTCTATACAAGATAATAATATGTAAAATTCTACAGTGTCAAAGAAATGAGCTAGAGACTACTACATGGCGATGATGCCTACACACAAGATAATGCCCAGCTAATGCTGTAAATGATACAAATATTACCAGTCACCCAATTAGACACATGAGGTCCGGGCAAGTGATTTTCTACAGTTCATTGACCTCTATGATGACATCTAATATTTTTAATCATTTATAGAGCGGGGTACATTGGGCCTCATTAATAAATCTGCTCACTAGAAAACTAGTTGCCCATACTAACCAATTACAGCTCAGCTAAGGTTGTTTTAACTGACCTGGAAAAGTAAAAGCTGTTCTGTGATTGGCTGGGATAAGTAAAAAGGCTGTTTTAATAAATGATTCCCAATGTACCAAGCCCCGCCATAAATGTTATTGATTACAGTAGGGGCCACAATATCCCATGTGTATAGTCATCACATTCATCTTATTGTCTGTGGTTACCTTGGGACATGCTATATTGAAATGTAAGATGATATCAGTGGGGTCCATGAGGCAGAGCAGTGTGTGGTACGTGTGACATTTCCTAATATCGAGCAATCAATACTGTACCTTGGTCTGGAATGCAAAGTCTGCGTGGACAAGGAAGGGGCTCCCAGATGCCAGCTGTAAAACCCGTCGCTCCACCATCACACGCTCATCACCGTCAGCAAGCAGGGCTCTTTTGCCAATGATCTTAACAGCAAAATGTTTGCGGGTAGATGAATCTTCCGCCAGCAGGACCGTTCCATAGCATCCCCGGCCAAGCACTTGATGGAATAATAATCTCCTCTTGATGGTATCAGAGACTGTGCTTTTGGAGCCGGTTGGCCGAACACCGCTGCTTCCTTCAGCTTCTTCAGCCTTCTGCTTTAGATCCATGGGTTTCTGTCCTAATGTAATCCTTCTTCTTTTCTTCTCCTTTTTGTCCCCTGATGAGATGAAGATGGCTCCTCTCTTCTTGGCTCCCATCTTCTGACTTTCTACCTTCTCCTTTTCTTCCACTTCTTCTTTCTTCTGGACTGGTTGTTTTGTCCTGTTGACTGAAGACTTCCTCTCATCATCAGATGTGTCATGGGAAGGTCTTAGTCTCTTCGCGCCTTCTCTCCTCACCACGTTCTCCTCTACTTCTTTCTTCTGGACTGGTGGTTTTGTCCTGTTGACTGAAGACTTCCTCTCATCATCAGATGTGTCATGGGAAGGTCTTCGTGTCTTCACTCTTTCTCTGCTCACCACAATCTCCTCCTCTTTTATACCCATATTATTGCTTTGCTTAGAGTTAGCCGACATCTCCTCCACTGTTGTTGGTCAATTCCAACTGTCACTTCCAACTGTCACTCAGTACATTTCATATGGAATCATCATGCATGCACCACCACTGGTCATGTGATCAGCATCTGACCAATGATATTTAAGAGATAAATGAACATTAGCTGAGATTAAATATTCAGGTAATATTCAGATATTCTGTGGAACACAAGGTGCCACATTTACTAATAGTAATAGAACTGCACTAAGTCGCCAATTTAATTTACATTGTTACTACAGAGCATCAGATGAATGTAATATAATAAATATTAGCAAGATGTATGATTTCCATCCACTCTACGTTTCATAGAAATACAGATATACTATCTTTTTATATAGAGATGTAGCAGAAGCCATCCTGATTGTTTGCAGCATGCTATGGTGATAGAGAAGCATGCATGACTGTGCCATGCAAATGGTGAGGAGCACCAAAATGGGACATGTGATTCACGTAGCCAGGGGCGTAATGTCCGCGGTCGCAGTGGCAGTCACTGCGACCGGGCCCAGGGGGGGTTGGGGCTTGTAAACACCAGCAGAAATTTCAACAGGATGTGTGTATCGCAGGGCACAGTCGCTTCGGGTCCGTGCGTGACTGGGTCGGGGGCAGAGCCGGACTGGGGTGTCTGGGGCCCACCAGGGACATTGACTCCAGGGGCCCACCCACCCTTCAGCTATTTGCAAATACCTGTTAGCCGTTATACCCATTATATTGGCGGCTCCTGCCCATCACTGTGCGCTCACCAGAACTGCGATGTACAATTACTGTAGTTTGCATTAAAGGGTTTTTATTGGTGAAAACAAGTTCTCAGCGATGCACAGGTTGGGAAGGGGATCACTTATTTATTGGTGGAATCCGCACTGTCAGAAGATTGTGGCACTTTGAGTATTTGGTGAGATTTTTACCTCAGTATTTATAAGACAAAACCAGGAGTGGAGCAATCCGAGGTAATGTTTTATGCATTTCTCACCCACTCCTGGTTTTCTCTTATAAATACAGAGGTGAAAATCTCACCAAATGCCAACTTGCTTTCTCTGGTGAACCTCTGTAACTGCATCTCTGCTGCTGTGTAATAGTCACAGGGCAGGGAGGGGTTAAACATCCAAGTATTTAATATCTATTGGAACTAAAGAGGTTTCCCCTTATTGATATCAGATAAAACAAATGACCAACCACAATCCACTCTACCAAGACCAATATTACCAGATAGAAGGCAGAAATACCACCACACCGTGACCAGATCACATATTACCACCACATAGTGCCCAAATAATGCCACATACAAGGCACAAATACCGCCACACCATGACCAAAGCACATAATATCACCACATAGTGATCAAATGCTACCAGATACAAGGTATAAATACTGACACACCATGAGACCACATATTACCACCACATAGTGACTGAATAATACCACATAGAAGGGACAAATATCGTCATGTCATGACCAAAGCACATAATGCCACCACATAGTGACAAATAATGCTAAAATAATAAAAATGTAAAAAAGCTCAGTATATTGGGTCAGTGTACAGGTTATACAGTGATCACCAGTGACATTATGCACAGGAGCTCTGTATATAGTGTACAGGTTATACAGTCATCACCAGTGACATTATACACAGAAGCTCTGTATATAGTGTCAGTGTACAGGTAATGCAATGATCACCATTGATATTATACACAGGAGCTCTGTATATAGTGTACAGGTAATACAGTGATCACCAGTGACATTATACACAGGAGCTCTGTATATAGTGTCAGTGTACAGGTAATACAGTGATCACCAGTGACATTATGCACAGGAGCTCTGTATATAGTGTCAGTGTGTGTGTGTATAGGTAATACACATACTCACCAGTGATGTCTCTAGGTGAAGTTCTTTATCTGCAGACCGATATATCACATCTTCTATGCAGGACTTATCTCTGCAGAAAATAACATAGTTAGCTATAACTGATCACTTCCAGAGCACAAGCCACACTTTTCCCAAGATTTCTACACTGCATGAAATGACAAAATGCAACATAGTGCCGCACTACACAGTAAAATAAAACACAAAATACATTTAGGGACTCCATCTTTAATAAAAAAAAAACATCATGAGAGATCAGAGATTATGGGGCCCAGTCAGGGATCGTACATAGAAATCATGTGGCTCAGTCAGGGGCGTATACAGAAATCATGGGGCCAATCAGGTTAGGGGTGTACATAGAGATCATGGGGCCCAGTCAGCGGCGTACATAGAGATCATGGGGCCAATCAGGTTAGGGGTGTACATAGAGATCATGGGGCCCCCTCAGCGGCGTACATAGAGATCATGGGGCCCAGTCAGCGGAGTACATAGAGATCATGGGGCCCAGTCAGCGGCGTACATAGAGATTATGGGGCCCAGTCAGGGATCGTACATAGAGATCATGGGGCCCAGTCAGCGGCGTACATAGAGATCATGGGGCCCAGTCAGCGGCGTACATAGAGATCATGGGGCCAATCAGGTTAGGGGTGTACATAGAGATCATGGGGCCCCCTCAGCGGCGTACATAGAGATCATGGGGCCCAGTCAGCGGAGTACATAGAGATCATGGGGCCCAGTCAGCGGCGTACATAGAGATCATGGGGCCCAGTCAGCGGTGTACATAGAGATCATGGGGCCCAGTCAGCGGCGTACATAAAGATCATGGGGCCGAGTCAGAGGCGTACATAGAGATCATGGGGCCAATCAGGTTAGGGGTGTACATAGAGATCATGGGGCCCCCTCAGCGGCGTACATAGAGATCATGGGGCCCAGTCAGCGGAGTACATAGAGATCATGGGGCCCAGTCAGCGGCGTACATAGAGATCATGGAGCCCAGTCAGCGGTGTACATAGAGATCATGGGGCCCAGTCAGCGGCGTACATAGAGATCATGGGGCCCAGTCAGCGGCGTACATAGAGATCATGGGGCCCAGTCAGGGATCGTACATAGAGATCATGGGGCCCTATGAGGTGAGGCTCTCACCTCCTCAGGGAGCTCTCACAGGGCATCACAGGCCTTAGTATGAAGCAATACTAGAAGACTTGTGGAATTGCTTCATACTAAGGCCTGTGATGCCCTGTGGGAGCTCCTGAGGGCACCATACTGGCGAGGTGAGATCCTCACTTGGCAGTAGTAGGAGCAGCATCTCCATAGTGTGGCATTCACATCACACTACATGCTGCACTGTACAGGACTCCCAGCCGGCAGCAGGACAGATGAGGAGGTAACTGTCTGGGACCAGCGCCGTACTGGAGTACCTGGGGCCCACCAGGAAAAAATCAATCTTGGGGCCCACCAGCACCATGCAGTTACCGTATATAGGAATAACATAAGTCCACAAACTCTTTCAAAATGAATCAACTTTATTAACCAATAAATCTCTGCTGCTGTGTAGTAGTCACAACACAGGGAGAGGTTAAACATCCAAGTATTTAATATGTATTGCAAATAAAGAATGTTCCCATTCTTAATATCCGAAAAAACAAATGACTGACAACCATCCACTTTACCTAGACTAATAATACCATATAGAAGAGAGAAATACCGCCACACCATGACCAGAACACATACCACCACATAGTGATCAAATACTACCAAGTACAAGGTATATATACTGCCACACCATGAGAAGACCACATATTACCACCACATAGTGACTGTCTGAATAATAACACATACAAGGGACAAATACCGCCACGCCATGACCATGGCACATAATGGCACCAGATAGTGACTGATAATGAAAATGTAAAAAAGCTCTGTATATAGTCAGTGTACAGATAATGTAGAGATTACCAGTGACATTATACACAGGAGCTCTGTGTATAGTGTCAGTGTAGAGGTAATACAGTGATCATCAGTGACATTATACACAGGAGCTCTGTATATAGTGTCAGTGTACAGGTAATATAGTGATCACCAGTGACATTATACACAGGAGCTCTGTATATAGAGTCAGTGTACAGATAATGTAGAGATTATCAGTGACATTATACACAGGAGCTCTGTGTATAGTGTCAGTGTAGAGGTAATACAGTGATCACCAGTGACATTATACACAGAAGCTCTGTATATAGTGTCAGTGTACAGGTAATACAGGGATCATCAGTGACATTATACACAGGAGCTCTGTGTTTGGTGTCAGTGTACAGGTAATACAGTGTTCACCAGTGACATTATGCATAGGAGCTCAGTATATAGTGTCAGTGTACAGGTAATACAGTGATCACCAGTGACATTATACACAGGAGCTCTGTATATAGTGTCATTGTGTGTGTATAGGTAATACACATACTCACCAGTGATGTCTCTAGGTGAAGTTCTTTAACTGCAGACCGATATATCACATCTTCTATACAGTACTTATCTCTGCAGAAAATAACATAGTTAGCTATAACTGATCACTTCCAGAGCACAATCCACACTTTTCCCAAGATTTCTACACTGCATGAAATGACAAAAAAAGAAACATAGCACTGCACTACACAGTAACAGTGCTCCAGTATCATTCTGTGCCTGCTCATCTGTCAGCAGACATATTTGTCTGATGGCAAAGATCTAAGAGAGATGAAGACAGAAGACCTATGGATTACGTTGGGAGTGAGGATTTTTCTTTATTAAAGATGGAGTCCCTAAATGTGTTTTATTTTTAATAATAAAAAAAAAAATTCTATCTTTTTTTTTTCTGTTTACTAGAAATTGATGGTGGCTATGTCTAATTTGGCGTGAAACCATGAATTTCGGGCTTAGTACCAGCTGATAAGGCAAAGATGGCCTGGTACTAACCCTATTATTACCCAGGGTGCCACTCACCACCAGGGCCGCTGGAAGAGCCGGGTAAAGCACCTGGAAATGGTGCTATGATGAATGCGCCATTTTCAGGGGTGGCTGTGGGCTGCGATTTTCAGCGTGGAGGGCCAAGAACGCTTGGGCCTTACTATGCTGCGAATCCCAGCCCCCAGCAGCCTGGTTTTATCTGGCTGGCGATCAACATATGGCGGGAAAAAAAAAGTTAAGTTTAAAACAAATATTCGGCTTCTCTGTCTTTTGATCGCCAGCCAAGGTAAAGCCAGGCAGCTGGGGGTGGCAGTACGTAGCTGTCTGCTTTATCTGCGGTGAGAATCAAAAATTCATTTTTAAAATTTTCTTTTCACACTTCTATATGTGACAGACCCAACAGTCAATCGCAGATGCTGTCAAAGAGGATGGGCTTCTGTGATTGGCTGTTTGAGTAATGTACAATCAGCCCATACATTCTAGTATGGTACTATGTATGGGCTGCTTTCAGGTTACTCAAGCAGCCAGTCACAGACGCCCATTCTCTGTGTCAGCCTCTGTGATTGGCTGTTGGGACTGTCACACATATAGAAGTGTGAAAATAAATAAATAATAAAACAAAAATGACATAGCGCTCTGCAGAAATTTTGATTCTCAGCGCAGATAGAGGTGGCAGCCCGTACCTGTCTGCTTTATCTGCCTGGTTTTACCTTGACTGGCGATCAAAAGTCAGGAAAGCCCAATGTTTTTTTTAAATTATTTAAAAAAATAATTAAAAAAAAAAAATGCGTGGGCTCCCGCCATATTTTGATCGTTGGGGCTGGGGGCTGGGATTCTCAGCATGGTAAGGCCCAAGCATTCTGGGCCCCCCACGCTGAAAATGGCAGCCTGCAGCCACCCCTGGAATTGGCGCATTCATCGTAGCACCATTTCCAGGCACTTTATCCGGCTCTTCCAACGGCCCTGGTGGGGGGTGGCACGCTGGGTAATAATGGGGTTAATACCAGCTTTGTATTATCAGCTGGCACTAAGCCTGAAATTCATGGAGTCACGCCAAACTAGACATGGCCACCATGAATTTCCAGTAAACAGAAAAAAACACAACACAGAATTTTTTTTTTAATAAAAATAAAACACAAAACACATGTAGGGACTCCATCTTTAATAAAAAAACAAAACCCTTGCTCTGACGTAATCCACGGATCTTCTGTCTCCAGCTCAGCTACATCTTTGCCATCAGACAAATATGCCTGCTGACAGAGATGAGCAGGCACAGAATGACACTAGAACCCAGTTGTCAGAGAAGTGCTCAGCTGGCCTCCAGCCGCCGACCATGTTTTCCTGTGCGTTGCAAATAATGCATACTTTCAAACACATGCCTATTTTTGCTATGCAAGTCTACGGTACATTACGTCTGCGCTGATTTACAACGGATCCGTTGTAACGCACAGCATAAACGCAATGTTAACCCAGCCTAACAGCAGCGAGAAGGGGAGACGGAGCCCTGGAGACCGCCTAGTCAGTCTACTGGTGGTACTATCATGCCCATTGCCCAGTATGTACTGCCAGCCTCTGTGGTATTAGCATTCAAGCTCACATGGCATGTCCTGCCAGCCAGCCACTGGTGTTAGTACTACCATGATAGTACCACACCACCAGTGGCTGGGCAATGGGCATGCATGATGATACCAACAGTGGCTGGCAGGACATGCTGGGCATGATTCATGCCTTGTATGTCTTGCCAGCCTCTGTGGTACAATCATGCCCACCCACTATGTCCTGCCAGCCCCTGGTAATAGTACATGCTGCTGGGCATAGTACCAGTAACCAGACGCTGGCAGGACATGCTGGGCATGAATCATGCCTAGTATGTACTGCCAGCCTCCTTGGTAATATCATGCCCACCCACTATGTCCTGCCAGCTCCTGGTGGTAGTACATGCTGCTGGGCATAGTACCAGTAACCAGAGGCTGGCAGCAGGTCATGCTAGGCAATGGGTATGATGATAATCATGCCCATTGTCCAGTAGTGTTTACTGCCAGCCCCGGCCAGGGGTCCTCCCAGTCACCCCTCCCTGCTTCCTGCTTTTCATACTGACGCGTAGAGATGAGCTGCAGCCGCTGCCTGGAGCGACGCAGGGTCCGCACTCCACAGCGCGCACAGGAAGCAGTCCCAGGGCAATGACGTCATCACCCTGAGACTGACCTCCTGCGCACGCGCCGGCAGTGTCGCTGCGCAGAGGAGGCAGAGGGCCCATCGCTAATCATATCGGCAGTGCTGCGAACCGGGGGGGGGCCTCTGTTCTCTGTACAGGGCCCAGGGGGGTAGGGGGCGGGGCCATCGGGACCCGGGGGTTTTCCCGATCCTCCGGTCGGCCAGTCCGCCCCTGCAGAGGGGCATATGTATACATGCAGGTCGGCCACATCCCAGTGGTGCAGACACATCCACACTGCTCCCTGTATACTTGTGCACTGCCGTCTGCTGCAGTGGTAGGAGCCGCCTGAATGCATCTTCTTCCTGCCGGAGAGGAGCTTGTGGGCCTGTGCGGTGAGGAGGTGGACGCTGCGCACCTCCTGAGAAGTATATGGCACTCCATGTATCTGTGCACATAGTATACCACTCTAGTATATAGCAGAAAGGAGACATCGACCAGAAGAGTCCAGGAATGTGGGTGATGCTAATAATTATTATATTGATAACCAGGTGGAAGAGGAGGAAATGCAAAAAAAGGGGGGGAATTAAAAACTATACGCAAAGGGGACGTCGAGACAGGAATTACAATTAAAACCAGTGGGACTGGATCATGATTAGAACAGCAAAGGGATAATACAGAGAATCAAGCCACAAATTAATCCAGTATATAAAAATATATATACATATCATTAGTTAGATATATCTGTACATATGATTGTTTAATTATCATAAACTTTACATAAAGTGCAAGTGTGACGCCTCTGCTCAGAGAAGCCCGTGTTTTACCCTGGGTGTTGGGGGACTCGGTGTCGGGCCCTGTGATGGAGAGGTGGGATGCAGCCGTGGCCCGGGCCCGACCCGTGCTCAGGGCTGTCACATTAGAAAGAGATGGTGTGGGCTAGTCCGGCTTGAGTGGCTGATTAACGACTACGCCACCTGTGGTGCCTGGTGAAGGGTCACCTGCACCGCTACAGTCCGCTGAGGCATGGTGTTATGGCGGCCAAAGTTCTCACTGCTCCCCACAGGCGGAGCAGGGCCTCAGGGCAGGCAGACAGGATGGAAGGGGGGTAGTAGTGCGAGGAGTACGGGCACCGCGTCGCATGGTATGGCGCATAATGAACAGTCTGGAGGCCATAGGGGTGAACTTCCAAGGCTTTACTCACTTAGAGATGACAGCGGGAAGGCGACTCCCTGCTTCCCGCCGAGTCCTGCGGCCACCAGGGACGGGGGTCCGACTACCTCCGAGAAAGTCCAGTGTTCTGTAGCGACCCTACACCAGAGTGTTCCTGCACTACAGACTTCACCCTTTCCCGTCTGTGCGTGTGTAGCTAGGCCGGGTCTCCCTCTGAGCTCCTCTCAGGACTAAGGCACGGGTGGCAATTCCTCTCCATCCGATGCCCGGTGGGATCCTCAGGGCCTAACCGGGCTTTCCCATCCAAGACATAAGGTACAAGGTCGGGGGCCGGTACCCCTCATGCAGCCAGAATCCCTCTGAATAGATCAGGTAGGCGAGGACAGGTGGTGTACTCCGCTCCGTCTGCATCCTCCCTGGGACCCATTTGCTAGGGAGCCACAATCTAAAGCTCCCGGGCCTTCTTGATCCTGGTCCTTGGCCGGGTTGAGACATTCCTTGTCTGCAACCTACCTCTCGTCCCAAGGCCAGGGTACGAGGGCTGTGTCCCTTACCGGTGCAGGCCCACACAGGATCTGCGCTCCCGGAGTGAAGTCACATTAACACGTAGTAGTTTGACAGCACAGTACGACCACTAGGACTTGACTAATTAGGACCAATGAACGACTAGCAGAAAAGGACTAAGATCAAAAATGGCTTTTCATTAAATATTAGATCTAAAGTGTCACTAACTTGTAAGGTCTCCACCCTCACCCACTAACTGGTTCCTACCACTTTGTGTTCCCCAGTCTCCCTGTAACCAGGGGAGCAGCACCTAGTACATACTAGCTCCCTCTGGTGGAGAAGTGTGGTGTTGGATGCAAAAGGTTAGGTCACAACTATCACACTGGCCTTACCTCGGAGGAGGAACACTACACTCCACTAAAGAAGTGCAGCATTCCTGTGGCGGTCGAACCCTCAGGGGCGCCACACAAGTGCTTCCAAAGTATAAATATACATAAATTATATATCTCATATGTGAACAAATACAGGTGTTTTTCACTAAATTAGAATATCATCAAAAATTAATTTATTTCAGTTCTTCAATGCAAAATGTGAACCTCATATATTATATAGAGTCATTACAGAATGATCTATTGTTTATTTCTGTTAATGCTGATGATTATGGCTATACGAGTTTCACTTTTTTGTATTGAAGAACTGAACTAAATTAACTTTTTGATGATATTCTAATTTAGTGAGATGCACCTGTATATGTATATATACAAGGGCTGATCCCTTATTATTTGTATGTGGGTGTGAATCCTGTAGAGCAGTGGTCCCCAACCTTTTTTTGCACCAGGGACCGGCTTGAAGCAAGATCATTTTTCCATGGCCCAGCAAGGAGGGGGTGGGGTGGGCGGGGCTTTGGTCATATGGGGGCGGGGTAATGGAGGGATTTGGAGTTTAGTGCATACTTATCATATAGTGTAGACCAGGTCCCCGCCAGGAGCTATGCCAGGAGCCCCACATAATGTGCTGTGCCAGGAGCCGCATCACTGAGGCCCCATCACGCCCTCCAGCAGGACAGGGCAGCTGTCCTGACAGCTGCTGTTCAGCTGCATTTACTTCATCCCAGGGGCGGACACAGACTGTAGTGGGCCCCTGTGCAAGAAATTTTTGGGGGCCCCCCCCGCCCTTCATAAGGCAACAAAGTTATGTAAACATAACCCCCCCATGTGCATCTCTCACCCCCCCATGTGCAGCTCACCCCCGTGCATCTCTCATCCCCCTCCGTGCATCTCTCATCCCCCTCCGTGCATCTCTCATCCACCCCCCGTGCATCTCTCATCCCCTCCGTGCATCTCTCATCCCCCCCGTGCATCTCTCACCCCCCCGTGCATCTCTCATCCACCCCCCGTGCATCTCTCACCCCCCCGTGCATCTCTCATCCACCCCCCGTGCATCTCTCATCCCCCCCGTGCATCTCTCACCCCCCGTGCATCTCTCATCTCTCCCCTCCCCCCCATGTGCATCTCTCATCTCTCCCCTCCCCCCATGTGCATCTCTCATCTCTCCCCTCCCCCCATGTGGATCTCTCATCTCTCCCCTCCCCCATGTGCATCTCTCATCTCTCCCCTCCCCCCCATGTGGATCTCTCATCTCTCCCCTCCCCCATGTGCATCTCTCCCCTCCCCCCCATGTGGATCTCTCATCTCTCCCCTCCCCCATGTGCATCTCTCATCTCTCCCCTCCCCCCATGTGCATCTCCCATTCCCCCCACTCCTAGTTAATTGTATTTAAAAAAAAATAAAACTTGTTATACTTACCCTCATGCGATCCCTGCAGAATCCTGGAGCTCGTCCAAATCGCTGACACCAGGTTCTCCTGACTTCCGGCCATGTGACGGCGCCGTCACATGACCGGAAGTCAGGGGAATCATGAAGGTGCTGCCGCAGCAGCGCAGCGCTAAGATGTCCCGGACCCGGCGCTTAGCATGCGGCCGGGGGCCCCATGAGGAGAGAGACGCACAAGAGGGGGGCTCCGAGGGGGCTCCTACCGGCCGGGCCCCATACTGGAGTCAGGGCAGTCATGCCCTGATGGCGGCCCTGCTGGAGGCTGGAGGGGCCCCCTCTCCCCGCGGACCGGCTGAAAAACCCCAACGGCCCGGTCCTGGTCCGCGGACCGGCGGTTGGGGACCTCTGCTGTAGAGAGTAGTGCACTGACTTGGGCATATGTGCTGTTGACAGATCTGTATTTGTATCCACTTTAAGCTTTTTTAAAAAAGGTGACCACATGTGCATTGTACTCACGCTATAGCAGATGCAGATCCCACTCCTGAATGGCGTCCACCCGACATATGTTTCGGCTTCTTGTCTTCGTCAGGGGGTGGCATCATTTGGAAAGAGCTAAGAGTTAAATGGCCAACTATAGCCAATCAGGATGGAGGTATGTCTCCACCAACCAATGGGTGCTGAGGAGGCGTGGCGCGATACACAACGCGCACCAACGCTACGAGGAAACTACGGCGACATGTGACCTGTGACGCTGCGATCACGTGATGGAGACACATGATCGGGGGTCACGGGGCACATATAGACACAGTCGGGGAGGATGACGTGGAGACGTTCATGCGTATCGCCTCTTCAGCAGACATCTAATCTACTGATTGAGTGTGGATATATCGGATAAAGTGGAAAATCTTCTTAATTTATAATGATGGATAACGAGTATAGGTTATATATTACAGCAATACACAGGAATAGGGGGTAGTGAGTGTTACACGTATATAAGAATATAAAGCATATCATAAATTATTATGTGTGATCAGGTGATAAATAATATATACTGTATATTATACGGATATTAGTCCCCATATACAATACAAAGATTAATGAATTAGACTAAAAATAACCATTATAATAGATGGAGAAAAAGGGGGAATAAATACGAAGTCATTATTAAAGGGGTTTTCCCACAAACAAAAGTTCATTTGAATCATTGTCTGTGTCTGACCCTGTACGGAACATACCACAGCTCCTGGGCAGGGGGGGAGCAAAAGACAATACAGACATTACAGCCGGGGATCGCAGAGGATTCATTTTCTGAGGTAAAACATTTCACTGCCTGATTTAAACTATATTTTCCCTCACAAAATGAATCCTCTGTTATTCCCTGCTGTAATGTCTGTATACTCCTTTGCTTCCTCCCCTGCCCAGGAGATGTGGTATGATCAGACCATGTTCTGCACACCATCAGACACAGCCATTCATTACAATTACTTTTGTTTGTGGGAAAACCCCTTTAATACATATATCGAAATCGTGAAAATCAATAGTGAATATGTTTATATAAATATATAAAAGTGCAGTGACATGTGAACAATAAATAAAGGGTGAAAAATATATAAAATATATATATAAAAGAAAAAAAATGTATAAAATAATAAAATTTCAGTGACATGTGACCAATTAATAAAGGGGAAGGGAAGGAAAAAAAGGAGGGGAGAGGTGTGGACGGGAGGGTTGGGGAGGGGGAAAAGGTGAACGTGAGGAAAAACTAAAAAGATAATATTAATGCATATATACACTGTAGAGAATTGTACTCACTCAGCCGCGTTAGAGGTAGGCACAGGATACTGTTTCTTTAAAAATGTCCAAGGCAGGTTTATTCAGACCTCATAAACCGCACTTGGAAAGTAAACAAAAGACAGCCTTGTCCGGCACAAAGTAACAAAACAGAAAATAACTAGTCCATACAATACTGCAGGTTCACCTGTTCACGGTCAGTGTCCTGTAGCACAGACACGCTGGAGGTCTCCACACCTCCAGCCACAGACACTGAATGAGAAACTCTGTCTCCATTTTATACACAGGCCCTTGGGTGGGGATATGTGAGCAGCCAATCCTTCCCAACTCTAATGACTGCTCGTAAAAACCAGCCCTGATACGCCCAATTAACTCTCTCTGGGTTTATATCACCGAAGCTACTAACCTTGGTAACGCATATCTCCCCTCAAGGACCTGTCCGGCAGCCATCTTACAATACATAATAACATAACAACGTAATTCTTTTATTAATATCCATATGTGTACTCTCTTAGTGTTTACACTATAGTATAAAGAATAATACAGACATCAGCTGTTATACATTATACACACTGTCATATATCTGTATATACATACAATGTGTATAATGTATAACAGTATATCAAATCAGTCAGTCATATAAATCACATATTATCCTGTATGTGTGAGGGCCTGTGCAGACGTTGCAGATTTTTCTGCACAGATTTGTCACAAAACCTGAAGGGTTTCCGGATGTCAGCAGAGTGAAAGAGAATCCTGAAGTCTCATGCACATGTTGCTTATTTTTTCCTTACAGATTTAAATCTGCAGCATGTCAATTCTTTCAGAGTTTTTGCTGCAGATTTCACCCATACTAATGGGTGAGAAGAAGAACAGTGCACAGTGACCGGAATCTACTGAGCATATATCAGAATTGACAACCAACACATGCTCGGTAAAGCAGGGACTAGCCCAGCCCCCGAAACGGAGGCCACTAATGACGCTTCATTTCAGGGAGGGGGCAAAGGCTGTGGCAATGACTGTAGCCTCTGCCCCCTGATGACGATTCGTTTCATCATCAAAGAGAAAGTAATATAAATAAATCAGAGTAGTGAGGGAAGGATAGGGAATTTTAAATTAAAGTATATTAGAAAAAAAGATCAGATTATGACATTAAATAGCTAGAGATTTAGGAGTAAAATAAAATTTGGTTTTGGAGGCTGCTCAGTGCAGTCATCCAATATTTACTCACAGTTCTTAGACAGTCCACAGGTGCACTGTACTGGTGCAAGCCTCCCGCGTCGCGCCACGTTCACCGGTCAGGGGTTCCATCCTTCCTCAGGCAGTTCGGGTGTACCTGGCAGAACCCCACTTTCTTATGTACCTCTCTAGACCGACTTCACGCTGGGTCTTACTCCATCCTGCCCTGCGCTTCCCACTGTGAATCCTGTTCGGGTGGCTGCGAGGTCTCCCCTGTCCGTCGGATTTGCACAGACCTGCTTGGCCTTACTTGGATTGAAGTGGGGGTTTGGCTCCTGGCTATAGAAGTCAGAAGCCTCCGGTTTTTCCAGCCGAGGCCTGAAGCTGCACGACTGGGCCAGGGGCCGGTCCCCTTCTTGCGGCCTAGATCCTCCTGACACTTGGCACGTTCGGGGTGTACGGGTGCCGCTTGCACTCGCCATACTCCCCTAGGATCCATTCTACAGAACAGAGCTTACTCCCTGCTCCCCTCCTGGGCCTCAGTCCTGGGCCTTGTAGTGGAGCAGAGCTCCTACAGAGACTCTGCTCCCAGACTGTTCCTCTGAACCACACTCCTCAACTCCCTGCTCTTGTTAAGATGTCTACCTTTTTATATATCTACTGTATGAGTGCTCCCATAAACTACTTCCTCCACCCACACCCACTTCTGGTTCCCCCTATCTTTTGGTTCCCCCCACCCCAGCCAGGGTCAGGGGTCAGCAGAAAACTACATTGTTTCTTGCCCCTCCTGCTGGCCTGGGGTAGTGTGGTGTTGGATGTAGGTGTTGGGGTTCCGTGCAGCACTCCCTCCTTACCTGAGAGAAGGGAGACACGACACCTCTGGGTGAGGTGCAGTACCCCTGTGGCGACCGAACCCTCAGGGGCGCCACACTACTACATGGATGACTATGGAGATGCATTATACTTTATGGATGACTATGGGGCTGCATTATAGTACATGGATGATTATGGGCTGTGCATTATAATTTATGGATGACTATTGGGTGCATTAGGTTTTATGGATGACTATGGGGTGCATTATATTTTATGGATGACTATGGGGGTGCATTATAGTACATGGATGACTATGGGATGTGCATTATACGTTATGAATTACTATAGATTGTGCATTATAATTTACTTTTTTACCCGCGGCTTCGCTCCCGTGGAATTTGGTCTGCCACATTAAGTTTCGTGACAGATCATTTTAATAGTAAAAAAAATAATCTTAATAGTAAAAAAAAATAATCTTATTTAGTTACTCGTACATCCAAAATTTCAGATGTCTGACTCCAAAACTGACGGATTCCATACAATCTTTGAACCCCTATAATATTAAGAGGGAAACTCTTGAGGGTGGAATTATCAAAATTCCTTTCTTAGTGCTCATTTAAGCTATAATAGAACCTATCTGCAAATTTCAAGATGCTAAGTTCAGTGGTTTCGGCTGTGCGTTGACCGCTAGGTGTGTCAGTCAATCAGGTTTACAGTTTTATATAATCTTCGCCTGTATGGTGTGTTTATATAAAGTAGCCCTATGTCCTTCCCCAGGCTTGAAATTATCCATATCAAATTTCATCACAAGCGGATTACTAAACACTGATTAATAAACAGGACGGACTGAAGTTACTTGCGTTTAATATTGTTCGTGTTAGTAAAGAATTAGTATGTAATTGGAATAATGGACATCTGCAGGTAATTTATCTATGTGTTTTTACTGCAATATACTCCTGTAAACTATGTTATTTGATTTCTTTCGTTCAGCGAAAATATGTAGATTTTGCGATTTAGAAACACGTGAGCAAGCTACGTATAGCTGACCGTGGGAAAAACAGGGCGTGCCTAAATGTATCCCTGCTACCTTCAAAGTTTGCCCTTGCGATTTATTGATGGTCATTGAAAATGCAACTTTAAGTGGGAACTGCAAACGTTTAAAATTAAAGGGTAAGTTATTGGGTATTATTGGGATGCGTGGTATAAGAATATTTTCACCCTTAGCTTCTCCAGTTAAAATTGTGGCCTTTACAATGTGCCCGCCTAGTTCAGTATCTCGCAATCTTGTGCCATTACATAATCTCGGGGCGTCCAAGTTGCGCATTAACAAAACGGGTATACCGACCTTTAATTCGAGCTTATGAGATGGGACCCCGGATAGCTCCAAAGAGTTAAGAAACTCCACTGGGTAGCTCGTACAGTCTTCAGATGACATGACTGTGTCGATGGAGTTGTAGGTTGTTGCATCGCTGGTTACTTGGTCCAAGATAATTTTATTGATTTTCGCAACTGTTTCATTTCTTGGTGCTAGTATAGTTCTTTCACATAGCCAATTTTCATCGTGGATGTTTTGTTGCAAATTTGGAAAAACTTGAGCAATAAGTGCGTCTTCCGAATCCACAACATGACAAAATTAGTTAGTGAATAGAACCATACCTTCTTCGTCAGTTTCGATTCGACCTTCACCGATCTCGAGCAGTTTCTCAGCGTACGCGCCCAACTCTAGATCACTGAATAACTGGACACGCATGTTGGTGGTGAGGTGCAGCTTTTCAACTTTGGTCCATAAATATGAGGATTTCAGACATGCGTTAATTTCGTCTGCTGCAGTGCCTCGCTCGATGACAGGCAAAGTTTGCCTAAAGTCCCCAGCCAATAAAACAACCACACCACCCATTATTGTTTGTTTACTGTGTAAGTCTTGTAGACAACGATCAAGAGCTTCGATGGCACGTTTGTGTGACATTGTGCACTCGTCCCACACGATTAGTTTGCACTGTTGCAACAGGAGGCCACGGACGCTGCTCTTGCTGATATTACACGATGGGGTTTCTTCGTTCACCAGATTAAGAGGTAATTTAAAGACTGAATGTGCCGTCCGTCCACCGCTTAGCAATGTTGCAGCAATTCCAGAGGAAGCCACAGCTAATGCAACGTTATGACTGCTACGAATTTTTGCTAAAAGTAAATTAAGCAAGAAAGTTTTTCCTGTACCACCCGGGGCATCAAGGAAAAAAAGTCCGCCTTCACCATTCTCAACTCGTCCTACTATTTTGTGATAAATCTCTCTTTGATCAGGTAGCAAACGTGGCTCAGTTTCGCAAATGTGAGCGTCTAACTGGTTGGTATCATAGCTTAGCTCTTTTATCAACTCGTTCGACAGCTCTCCTCTACGCCGCGGTGAGGGTAGACCAAAATCGGACAATTTCTTTCCAGAAATTATTAATATTTTGTCCTCAATAAGCCCCAACGCCTCATTGAAACAGAGATCATCGTTAACGTGATCCATTCTTTCAAATCTGTGCATGATATCCTCTGATAACGCAGTTTTATACTTGTGCCAGAGTTGTAGAGGATTGGATAAACCGCAAGTGCATATCAATATGGCAAACAGCTCTCTTATTTGCGCCGGGGAGCGACATAGCACGGCCTCTTCTAAGGTGGTATCCCAGTGGTTATCATATTCCAACAACCCCATCTTCTCACACACCTGCCGAAAAGTTGCAAATTCTTGACCTTCAAATGTTTTTAAATCCGAGAAGTTGGTTGGACCCCTTATTACATTCAGCAGCATACGCAAGCAATAACATTCAAAATTGCTAACGTGCACCGTGTAAATGCGACCTAGAGCATCTCCTGCCTTCACACCTGGCCAGTCATCGACAGGTGTTCCTTGTAAACGACGTTTCCATTGCTTCCGTGCCACATTCCAAGTATAGTAGCGAGGCACGTCAATGTAAAGTAATGTTTTTGCAAACGTATCACTTTGGCACAACAGGAAAAATGCAGTTAGTGTAGTTTTAGGTGGTGCTTCTAATCTCTCTCTAAAATTATTTTCCGTAAAGTAAACCCTCTCGCTATTGGGTAAATGAATCGCGAGATGAGTGACGGTTGGGTGTCTCTCGTGCAGAGGCAGACCTAAGATCCGCCACGCTGCTTCGTTACTACTAACATATCGGCCGGTTCTAAAGGTCTGCACCTCATCTCTTGGGTCAATGTTAACATTCCCTTGCTGGCGGATGTTAAAAATAGCCTGGTCGCTACCCTTATTAATATATTTACAAATATATTTTATCGTCTGTACCGTATTACAGAACTCTGCATTTAAATGAGAATTAAAAAATTTTGATAAGAGTGGAGAATATGGGACCACCCAGCTATTGTCCACCAATATTTCCTGTGTTCCTCTACGGCTTTTTATAATCGTCGTGCGTCCACCATTCTCTGGTGCTCTGCGCCTGTACAAAGGATAACCTTTGTCATTGGTTTGAGTATCTTTTAAAAGCTTCCTCGGATATTTTTTTGTACATTTTCCTTCCTTCATGCATGGCGATGAAGAATTGAATGTACCATATGGCCCGTGAATCATATTCTTTGTCACTGTATCATAGAGCTTTTGATCGGTTTCTGGGTTTGGTATCTCAGCACATATGATTTCGTCAATTTGGTTCGGATGCAATTTTTCCTTTAACCACAGCAGTAAGTGCACATGAGGCAAACCTCGCTTTTGCCACTCGATCGAGTACATGAAGCATTGCATATCACCAAATATGTTACCTTTTGTAATTAGAGCTACCAACTTCTGTACTTTTATTCTAAATACTCGGGCTGTTAAGTCATGTCTGTCCGTTGAATTTTGACCAGCCATAAGCTCTTTGGTGATTTCTGGCAAAGCGGGGTTGCAAGTCATTGTAATAAATAAATCAGGCCTCCCATAATTACGTACGTATGTGAACGCATCTTGTGTGTATTCGTGTAGGTATCTCGGGCTATTTACAAATGATGACGGGAGAATCACCATCTGACCTAAGTTATTTGGATCCAAATCCGCATCATTTCTTATTGCATCTTGCAAGTGAATATAATTTTCTGCGCGCAGTTTTTTTTTATTTAAAGAAATGAACCTTAAGCGCTCACTTTCCATCTTTACATACATGTCGACCAGAAACTGATGAAGTAGGAGCCTACACTTAAGCATCAAATTAAAATTGCTGTGACGGACCATCAAGTGAAAGGCATAAAAATCTTTGCAGGACACCTCTTTGCTTGGTATTGCTTGTTTGGTAATTGGATTTATCTGAGGAATATCAATGCTAAACCCCTCTTGTCCTTTCCAAAAAAATATTGGGTACTTGAGAGCGTCATAGAATCTATGTGTATCGGGAACCCTAGTGAGCATGCCATCGCGCGGCTGCACAACAATGTCCCGAGACATAGTTTGTTCGCTACTAACTATTACAGCAGCTATTTCATTTGTAGTAGGGGCATTGAATCGTCTCTCATGTTGACCACGTGGTACACGGTCTGGGTGAATCACTACTTTGAAATGATCGTCATTGATCATTCTGTCTCTAGCCGTTTTAAATTCATGCACCAAAATGTTGTGGTCGTGAAGTACTCGTTGTAATTTTTTAACTATGTTTCTATCTACGCTTTGCACGCACTCAGTATGCCTGTTGATTTGTTCTTCTTCGTCACCTATGAAATAAACTTGTAAAAATTGTGGTTGCGAAATGGACGTAGGAATTAAAGAACCAATACGGTGGTATACTTGTCCTTGTGTTGTAAAGGTCGGGCAAAACCCTGGCATTGAGACAATTTGATCTGCTCCAAAAGACGTAATATGAAAGCACATGTTGTATTTTCTTATATTATTTAGAAAAAGGCGAGATTCATCAGTTTCATTAGATAAAAGCTCTTTTAAAGGTTGAACTGGCTCGTCTATATAAGGAAGAGCTACTTTCCCGCCCAAACAACACATACCTGCTGCTTCCTCTTTCCACTTAAGAGCTCCGCAATATTTGCAATCTATGGTCATTGCTTCTATTTTTATAAGCTTGTGAGTTTCATAATCAAGAGTCTTGTCATACTCAAATGCAGCTTTATTAAACAATATCCATGTATTTCTTGTAAATGTTTGACGTCGCTGTGCTGCCCTTTTAGCAACAGTGCGTCTGCGAGATTCGGCCATTTCATAAGTTTCAGTGGCTCTTTGGGACGCCATGTAAGTCGCTTGCTGCTGACGTCGAGCTTGGGACTGTTCTGGAGTTTCAGCAGCCCGTTGAGACGCCAGATACTCCGCATGCTGTTCACGTCGGGCTTGGGACTGTTCTGGAGTTTCAGCAGCCCGTTGAGACGCCAGATACTCCTCATGCTGTTCACGTTGAGCTTGGGACTGTTCTGGAGTTTCAGCAGCCCGTTGAGACGCCAGATACTCCGCATGCTGTTCACGTCGGGCTTGGGACTGTTCTGGAGTTTCTGCAGCCCGTTGAGACGCCAGATACTCCTCATGCTGTTCACGTTGAGCTTGGGACTGTTCTGGAGTTTCAGCAGCCCGTTGAGACGCCAGATACTCCGCATGCTGTTCACGTCGGGCTTGGGACTGTTCTGGAGTTTCAGCAGCCCGTTGAGACGCCAGATACTCCGCATGCTGTTCACGTCGGGCTTGGGACTGTTCTGGAGTTTCAGCAGCCCGTTGAGACGCCAGATACTCCTCATGCTGTTCACGTTGAGCTTGGGACTGTTCTGGAGTTTCAGCAGCCCGTTGAGACGCCAGATACTCCGCATGCTGTTCACGTCGGGCTTGGGACTGTTCTGGAGTTTCTGCAGCCCGTTGAGACGCCAGATACTCCTCATGCTGTTCACGTTGAGCTTGGGACTGTTCTGGAGTTTCAGCAGCCCGTTGAGACGCCAGATACTCCGCATGCTGTTCACGTCGGGCTTGGGACTGTTCTGGAGTTTCAGCAGCCCGTTGAGACGCCAGATACTCCGCATGCTGTTCACGTCGGGCTTGGGACTGTTCTTGAGTTTCAGCAGCCCGTTGAGATGCCAAAAACTCCGCATGCTGTTCACGTCGGGATTGGGATTGTTCTGGAGTCTCTGCAGCTCTATGTGCCGCACAACGCACCGCCTGCTCAAGCCTTCGTTGCTCGGCTTGTTGAGACGTCTCATCACGTCTAATTATTTTCAGAGCTCGGGCTTTATTAGAGCTTTGGGAAATGTTAGACTTACGCTTTCGCGGCATTTTTATAAGTGCTAATTACAAAATAGATACTTAGTAAAGTTCAAACAAAATACTAAAACAATCTAATTAGTTATATTACGATCGCTGTACAGACGATATCAGTTGTATATGACTGGTCTATGAGGAGCAGCTGTGGCGCGGTTACCCATAGCAACCATTCCCAGTGCTCTGTGGGAGCTGAGAGCAGCCTGCTGGTGCTGTGGGTGACATGCTGCGCTGCACACACACAGGGCTGTGCTGCACACAGGAGGGGAGGACGCCATTTGTGTAGCGCTGCTGCCGGTGCTGTCAGGCTGCAGTGTGTGCATCCTCCATGGAGCCGTGCTCAGGTTACTGCCCCTCCCCGTGTGTGAGTCACTTCCCCTCCGCCCAGGTGAGGCGCTCGGAACTTTCCCGGCTGCAGCAGCTGGCGCAGGTGAGCGCATGTTTTATTATACGGTGTTATGTGGAGGGACAATGGCGGCGGGGACCCCCTGTGTGAGGACAATGACGGCCCGGTGCCCCCGGGCAACCTGCAGGAGGAAGCCTCACACTCCCCCCGGGTTGTGGGCGCGGGCAGGCCGTGCTGGGACGTGTAGCTCCCTAGTAACCTGTTCCTGACATATGGGCTGTTTTCTGGGCTATTTTTTTTTTTTTTTAAGTCTGAGAAAATGTCATAAATTATCCTTCTCCCTTCAGCTGTTTCCAGAGTGTAATGTATCAGGGTGAGCTCATGACTGACAGCTGCCAAAGTTTCTAGGAAATGTCAGTCCCTGGGGGTCGTGTGTGAACCCCCTGTGCCACACTTGTACCTGGCCACGGTATATGATCACCCCTGTATTCTGACTGTGCACAGGCGGCAACTGTGACCTCACTATACAATGATCCACTATGGGCAAATTATTGTATTATCAATCTCTTCTGACTGCTGTAAATCAGCCATTTAAATATCACCTGTGTATGTGTATATAAGAGTTTGATAAATATACTAAAAAGTTTGATAAATATACTAAAATGTGCATTGTAAAATAGTATCTAATTTAATTAAATTTATGGTTCACAATTTTGGTCATAGTGGCTTCCACATAAAAGGTAGATATATGCTGTCGCAGACTTTTATTTAGAACTATTCAAGACAAACAATTCTACGATACATCATCTTTGTGTAACTCCAACGGTTTAGGCAGCGTACGCCAAGATAACTCTCAGAGGCCAGATTTTTTTCCGACTTAATTGACATGTATCGTTATATTACGACCAAAATTACATAAAATCATTACAAATTGTAGCCTATATGTTATTCCGATGTATAATCTATATTACTGTAAAGTTTCATGCAAATCCGTCCAGTAGTTTTTTCGTGAAAGAGTAACAAACATACATACTCACAAACTTTCGCATTTATAATATTAGTAGGATGTTAAAGTTTGTGACGCCACCTGTGGAATGCGGCTAAAGGGAGCGGCAGCTGCGGAGCCGTCCTCTGAAGCTGATGTTACTGCAGCAGGGATGGTGTGGCTCTCCACAGGAAGAGCTAGCTCCAGGGCAGTGTAGATGTTGTTGTAGGTTGCGCTGGGCGTTGTAGTGCAGGGAGTGATGGCGCTGCCAGAAACACAGACAAGGTGGTGCAGTCCTCTGGATCTTTACTCACGGTTATTGCAGTCCAAGTTACAGACGTCAAGGTAACTTCCCGTGCCGTGCAGCATTTACTCAGTGAGGGGTTCAGTCCACCCCCAGGTAACTCCGGAGTACATAGCAGGACCCCCTTCTGTGTCCTCTCTCTGGCTGTCTCCCTGAACCTCATACCAAGTGTCCCAGTCCAGTACCTGCGGGCCTTGGCGGGCGACGTCTGTTCCGTCCCCTGGGTCCTATATAGATACCTTCCTGGTGAGACTGGTATGGAATGTTGGCTACTGGACATGAAATACTGCAGCCTCCGGTTTCTAGTTAAGACGTGCAATCTTCTACTAGTTGAGGGACCAGTTCCCTGTATGCAGCCTGACCCCTCCACCATATTTGGGCGTACGGGTGGCCTCTCGCACTGCCTGTACCCCTGGGATCCTTTCTTCTGGTTCCTGGAGCCTTCCTGCTCCCTCTCCTCTCCTTCTCTTCTTCCTCTCAGCCTTGGGCCTCACTGGCTAGGCCCGCCTCTGGAAAAGAGCTCCTACAGAGCCTCTGCTCCTGGCACTTTCCTCCTCAGACTAATCTGTCTTTCTAAGATGGTTTCTCTTTTTATATCTTCCTTCTATGTGCTCCTCTTAACTACGTCCTTCACCCACACCCCTTTACTAGGTTCCCCCCACCCCAGCCTTGGACCAGGGACTGTGCTCTCCCGTAGGAGCAATCTCGCCCCGCCCTCTGAAGTGTGGTGTAATGAATGCAGGTGTTAGGGTCCTGAGCTGTACTCCTTCCTTACCTGAGAGTGAGATACCACAGCTCTGGGTGAGATGCAGTACCTCTGTGGCGACCGAACCCTCAGGGGCGCCACATATATATGTGTGTGTGTATATAATATGTGTGTATGTATGTAATGTGTGTGTGTATATATCTATATATATCTATATATACACAGCTCATTTTCATTTTCTCTGATTTTTCTCTTTCTAGGTCTATTTTTGAGTAAAATGTACATTGTTGTTTTATTCTATAAACTACTGACAACTTGTCTCTAAAAATCAAAGCTAAAAACTTTGTATTTATTTGCAGCAAATGAGAAATCGTCAAAATAATAAAAAAGAACCAGAGAACCAGTGCTGTCAGACCTCAAATACTGCAAAGAAAACAAGCTCTTATTCATTTAGAAACAACAATACTCATGTTTTAACTCAGGAAGAGTTCAGAAATCAATATTTGGTGGAATAACCATGATTTTTAATCTCAGCTTTCATGCGTCTTGGCTGCTTTCTACCAGTCTTTCACGCTGCTTTTGGGTGACCTTACGCCACTCCTGGCACAAAAATGTAAGCAGTTCATCTTTGTTTGATGGCTTGTGACTATCCATCTACCTCTTGATTACATTCCAGAGGTTTTCAATAGGGTTCAGGTCTGGAGATTGGGCTGGCCATGACAGGGTCTTGATGTGGAGCTCCTTCATCCACACATTGATTGACCTAGCTGTGTGGCATGGGGCATTGTCCTGCTGGAAAAACCAGTCCTCAGAGTTGGGGAACATTGCCTGAGCAGAAGGAAGCAAGTGTTTTTTCAAGGATAACCTTGTATGCGGCTTGATTCATACGTCCTTCGCAAAGATTAACCTGCCCAATTCCAGCCTTGCTGAAGCATCCCCAGATCATCACCGATCCTCCACCAAATTTCACAGTGGGTGCAAGACACTGTGACTTGTATGCCTCTCCAGGTCTACGTCTAACCATTAGACGACCAGGTGTTGGGCAAAGCTGAAAATTAGACTCATCAGAGAAGATTACCTTACTCCAGTCCTCTATGGTCCAATCCTTATGGTCTTTGGCAAACTTCAGGCTGGCTCTCCTTTGCTTCTCATTGATGAAAGGCTTTTTTCTAGCTTTACATGACTTGAGGTCTCTAGGAGCCCGTTATGAACTGTTCTTGCCGTGCACTTCACCTCAGCTGCCATTTGCCATTCCTTCTGTAGGTCACTTGATGTCATCCTGCGGTTGCTGAGTGACATTAGAATAAGATGACGGTCATCCCGGTCAGTGGAGAGTCGCTTTCGCCCTCTGCCGGTCTGTAGCTTTGTTGTCCCCAATGTCTGCTGCTTGACCTTGTTGTAATGGACTGCCGTCTTTGAAATTTTAAGGATGGAGGCAACATGACGCTCACTGTATCCCTCTGCTAGAGAAGCCAGAATTGAGCCCTTCTTTTCCTCACTCAAGACTTCTTTTCAACTCCTTTGGCATGGTTAAAAGTTAGTTTTTCATTCATATTACTTTTGTTCTATTCCTAGCACTTGTTTTGCCATCCAGCTTGTCCTATTGCAAGAGGATTGTGAAGACCACAGCAGTGTTTTTTATCCTTTCCCTCATTACATAAGATTTGGTTCAGGTGATCACCTAATCAGAAGCACATTAAGTAGAATGAGGTGGACTGTGGTTGGAATTCAGCTGACGCTGGAATAGAATGGCTGTCAGACATGTAGAGATGGGGATTTTTTCCATTGATTTGAACAAAGGCAAACCGAGTCTAAAGTATGAATCTTTAGGCTCCATTTGCTCTGCTTTCAGATGTCTCATTTCAGACAGCACAATCCTGAATTTCAGGGATTCAGTTGTAAGCCTTGTGTAAAGACCTGAATGCAGCGCTGAATGTAGTGTGAATAGGTCCTTACATCCTACACCACCTCAGGGGATTGTTGTTATGGAGTATTGCCCCTGGGTGGCCGCAGTTATGACATCCACCAGGACTCGCGGTCATCCACCCTAGCTTTGGTATTCTGGGGAGCTGGTATAATGAATATCTGAGAAGAGCCCTAGAGAAGCAAGAACATTGGACAACCAAGAGGTGGTGGCCTCAAGTCAGGTGTAGTGTTCAACAGGGCAAGACTTTCTAACTTGTATCTATTGTGTATGGGTATCGTGGTTGTGGGGGACTTCATGTGTCCAGTAACCATAGTGGATGCCCATTCCTAAACTAATCAAGGATTCCTGTGGACCTATTGAGCTAATAGAACCAGCAGTCAAATTAATGTCCCAAATGATCCCCACAAATGAATAACTAATAGGGAATTAGGTAATGCACACGGAGCATGATGCTTCGCACTTGTCTTTGGTTTGCTGCTGATTGCAGGAGGTTTATGGACTAGTTGATGTGCGGCCCCACAACTTGTCTATAGTAGATACCAGCCCCATCATCTTTTTTTTTCAACCTTTGTATGTGAGGACCCTGCACACGACTGGTCCCATTTCCATACTTTTTCCATTAACAGCCGGTCATAATAGAGTAAACCAGAGATGTGGGTCATCCATTTCAGGTGTTGTAGGTGTTCTCAGTCTTCTGAAATCCCTTTAAAGAGAACCTGTCACTTTCCATAACGATGTAATTTTTTACCTGGTGTAAATGCCCCTGTTCTGAATACGGCGTTGCTTTTCTTGTGTTCCTGCCCCTCTGTCCCTCTTCCCTGGATGTAAATCATCTTTTTAGCCAAGTGGACTAAGAGTGGGATATATCAACCAATTCATCTCCACCCACCTGTCAGGCAGATCTGTGTATATCTCCTCAGATGGATGCCAGCTCTGCAGGGAATTATTTGACATAAAGAGGTTGTCCGGCACCACTCACATCTGCATTGGTGGTGAGCGACACTGATGACATTGCTCTGGGAGATACAAAACAGGACATGTACTTTATTAAAGGGAATCTGTCAGCAGATTTTTGCTACTTAATCTGAGAGCAGCATGATGTAGAGCAAGATATCCTGATTCCAGGGATGTGTCACTTATTAGGCTGTGTGTTGTAGTTTCAATACAATCCATGTTTTATCAACAGGAGATGATCACTGCCTGACTAGGTCTCAGGTACAGGCCAGTCAGGCTCATCTGTGTAACCCCGCCCTCACCACTGATTTGCAGTTTGTACACAGGAATCTGCCAGCGTGGGCGGGGTTACACAGGGCTTAACATTCTGAGCACTGCTTCATTTACAACAGAGAAAGCAGGGATTCTATCAAAACTGCACCAAGCAGTCTAGTAAGTGATGCATCGCTGGAATCAGGCTCTCTGCCCCTACATCATGCTGATCTCGGATTACGTAGCAAAACCTTCTGACAGATTCCCTTTAACTGGAATTGTGTATCTGTCCTATCCTATTGCAATAACTATAGATGCAAGTCGGAAACGCATTTGCGGTTAAACATTATTCTGGTTAGGATCGCGACCTATGGTGATGTTTTTATATATTTTTTACTACAAATAAACTCACAAGATTTTTAACCCTATCCTGACCCTGTAACACTATTTTCTTCGTTCTAATAAATAGGTGGAAAATTTGGCACAAATCCCTCCAAGTATCTGCTTTACTACCTATAGCCAGCCTTGGTAAATGGGCTATTGTGTTCATTTCTGAGTGAGGCCCTAGTTTTGTCTTGGGGCCCATGGCTACTTATTGCACCCTGTGACACCTATTTAGCCATTTTCCTGGGTTTCCTGCATTCTGCTTTGCTGTGATCTGGTCATCAGTCTTTCAGGTAGTGTGTTTTATAGGATCAATACAATATAAGTGCCCCCATCACAGAGACCGACCCCCAAAACACTGGTGATGTAACTTGGGCTGGAGTTATATGTGACCTGCTCTATGTACAGGTGCATCTCACAAAACTAGAATATCATCAAAAAGTTACTTTATTTCAGTTCCTCAATACAAAAAGTGAAACTCCTATATTATATAGAGTCATTACACACAGAGTGATCTATTTCACGTGTTTATTTCTGTTAATGTTGATGATTATGGCTTACAGCCAATGGAAACACAACAGTCATTATCTCAGTAAATTAGAATACTTTATAACAGCTTGAAAAATTATTTTAAAATCCGAAATATTGGCCTATTGAAATGTATATTCAGTAAATGCACTCAATACCTGGTCGGGGCTCCTTTTGCATCAATTACTGCATCAATGCGGCAATGTGGCATGGAGGCGATCAGCCTGTGGCACTGCTGAGGGGTTATGGAAGCCCAGGTGGCTTTGATAGCAGCCTTCAGCTCGTCTGCATTGTTGTGTCTGGGGTCTCTCATCTTCCTCTTGACAATACCCCATAGATTCTCTATAATAGATTCTCTATGGCAGTGGTCCCCAACCTTTTTTGCACCAGGGACCGGCTTGAAGCAAGATCATTTTTCCATGGCCCAGCAAGGAGGGGGTGGGGTGGGCGGGGCTTTGGTCATATGGGGGCGGGGTAATGGAGGGATTTGGAGTTTAGTGCATACTTATTATATAGTGTAGACCAGGTCCCCGCCAGGAGCTATGCCAGGAGCCCCACATAATGTGCTGTGCCAGGAGCCGCATCACTGAGGCCCCATCACGCCCTGCAGCAGGACAGGGCAGCTGTCCTGACAGCTGCTGTTCAGCTGCATTTACTTTATCCCAGGGGCGGACACAGACTGTAGTGGGCCCCTGTGCAAGAAATTTTTGGGGGCCCCCCCCGTCCTTCATAAGGCAACAAAGTTATGTAAACATAACCCCCCCATGTGCATCTCTCACCCCCCCATGTGCAGCTCACCCCCGTGCATCTCTCATCCCCCTCCGTGCATCTCTCATCCCCCTCCGTGCATCTCTCATCCCCCTCCGTGCATCTCTCATCCACCCCCCGTGCATCTCTCATCCCCCCGTGCATCTCTCACCCCCCCGTGCATCTCTCATCCACCCCCCGTGCATCTCTCATCCACCCCCCGTGCATCTCTCATCCCCCCCGTGCATCTCTCACCCCCCGTGCATCTCTCATCCCCCCCGTGCATCTCTCATCCCCCCCGTGCATCTCTCACTCCCCCGTGCATCTCTCATCTCTCCCCTCCCTCCCATGTGCATCTCTCATCTCTCCCCTCCCCCCATGTGCATCTCTCATCTCTCCCCTCCCCCCATGTGCATCTCTCATCTCTCCCCTCCCCCCCATGTGCATCTCTCATCTCTCCCCTCCCTCCCATGTGCATCTCTAATCTCTCCCCTCCCCCCCATGTGGATCTCTCATCTCTCCCCTCCCCCATGTGCATCTCTCATCTCTCCCCTCCCCCCCATGTGGATCTCTTATCTCTCCCCTCCCTCCCATGTGCATCTCTCATCTCTCCCCTCCCTCCCATGTGCATCTCTCATCTCTCCCCTCCCCCCATGTGCATCTCTCATCTCTCCCCTCCCCCCATGTGCATCTCTCATCTCTCCCCTCCCCCCCATGTGCATCTCTCATCTCTCCCCTCCCTCCCATGTGCATCTCTAATCTCTCCCCTCCCCCCCATGTGGATCTCTCATCTCTCCCCTCCCCCATGTGCATCTCTCATCTCTCCCCTCCCCCCCATGTGGATCTCTCATCTCTCCCCTCCCCCATGTGCATCTCTCATCTCTCCCCTCCCCCCCCATGTGCATCTCTCATCTCTCCCCTCCCCCATGTGCATCTCTCATCTCTCCCCTCCCCCCATGTGCATCTCCCATTCCCCCCACTCCTAGTTAATTGTATTTAAAAAAAAATAAAACTTGTTATACTTACCCCCATGCGATCCCTGCAGAATCCTGGCGCTCGTCCAAATCGCTGACACCAGGTTCTCCTGACTTCCGGCCATGTGACGGCGCCGTCACATGACCGGAAGTCAGGGGAATCATGAAGGTGCTGCCGCAGCAGCGCAGCGCTAAGATGTCCCGGACCCGGCGCTTAGCATGCGGCCGGGGGCCCCATGAGGAGAGAGACGCACAAGAGGGGGGCTCCGAGGGGGCTCCTACCGGCCGGGCCCCATACTGGAGTCAGGGCAGTCATGCCCTGATGGCGGCCCTGCTGGAGGCTGGAGGGGCCCCCTCTCCCCGCGGACCGGCTGAAAAACCCCAACGGCCCGGTCCTGGTCCGCGGACCGGCGGTTGGGGACCTCTGCTCTATGGGGTTAAGGTCAGGCGAGTTTGCTGCCAATCAAGCACAGTGATACTGTTGTGTGTAAACCAGGTATTGGTACTTTTGGCCGTGTGGACAGGGGCCAAGTCCTGCTGGAGAATGAAATTTCCATCTCCAAAAGTTTGTCTGCAGAGGGAAGCATGAAGTGCTCTAAAATATCCTGGTAGGCGGCTGCGCTGAGTTTGGTCTTGATAAAACACAGTGGACCTACACCAGAAAATGACATGGCTCCCCAAACCATCACTGATGGTGGAAACTTCACACTAGACCTCCAGCAGCTAAACAAATGAAATGAAACAAATTAAAATTGGAACTCTGGGACCTTGTGGAGTGTGTCAATGACTGCCTTCTGGACATCTGTCAAGTCAACAGTCTTCCCCATGATTGCGGAGCCTACTGAAACAGACTAAGGGACTTTTTAAATGCTTAGGAAGCCTTTGCAGGTGTTTTTTGTTAATTATTTAAGTTTACTGAGATAATGACTGTTGTGTTTTCATTGGCTGTAAGCCATAACCATCAACATTAACAGAAATAAACACTTGAAATAGATCACTCTGTTTGTAATGACTCTATATAATATATGACTTTGACATTTTATATTGAAGAACTGAAATTAACTTTTTGATGATATTCTAATTTTGTGAGATGCTCCTGTATGTAGCACCCTCTATACTCCCTGGTCCTGCAGCAGCTGCCATCATGTATACAGCAGATGAGACAGACACTTTATTATATGCCGGATCAGCCAAGTCTGGTTCTAGTTCTGGAATATTGAGCGTCAGCGTTCACTCTCATCATTGTTTCTGTAGGGTGAAGTCCACACAAATAAAACACACAACACAATATATTATTATTAATTTTTTTATTGGAATAGCAATAAGCCACATTGTAATAAAAATATTACTGGCCCTTTAATAAATTAAAGTTCACAATGACTCTCAGGTCAGGCCCGATAGAGACTACAGAACTTGCTGCGGATAGTGCAGACCTGATGAGAGCCACTGGAACCAAAGATCCAGAGGAAGGCGAAGAAAACCCCCTAGGGGGGAAAAAAATTCCTTCCTGACCCCAGTTCTGGCGATCGGATATCTCCCTGGATCTTGTCTCTCCTGCTGCATATTGCTGTATATCTGTACGTCAGGGGCGGACACAGCCAGAAGAGGGCCCCTCTATCAGAACAGTATATCTAGCCCCGTGTCTGAACTGTTGGGCGGGCCGCCTCGGGCATGGCCCCGTGTCTGGACTGTTGGGCCGCACACCTCGGGCCTGGCTTCGTGTCTGGACTGTGGGACTTCCCGCCTTGAGTCTGGACTGTTGGACCTCCCACTTCGGGTCTGGACAATTGGGCCGCCCGCCTCGGGTCTGGACAGTTCCCCTCTATCAGTATATTGGCATCGCTCATCATAATGCACAATTCACCTGATTAGGAGGTGATGGTGGCCCCTTTACATCTTGGGTCCCTGTGGAACTGCACATGTTGCACCAATTGGCCACCCTCCTCGGGTCTGGCCCCATGTCTGGACTGTTGGGCCGCCCGACTCAGATCTGGACTGTTGGGCCGCTCGCCTCGGGTCTGGACTGTTGGGCCGCCCGCCTCGGGTCTGGACTGTTGGGCCGCCCACCTCGGTTCTGGACTGGTGGGCCGCTCGCCTCGGGTCTGGACTGTTGGGCCGCCCGCCTCGGGTCTGGACTGTTGGGCCCGTCCGCCCTGGGTCTGGACTGTTGGGCCCGTCCGCCCTGGGTCTGGACTGTGGGGTCCGTCCGCCCTGTGTCTGGACTGTGGGGCCCGTCCGCCCTGTGTCTGGACTGTGGGGCCCGTCCGCCCTGTGTCTGGACTGTGGGGCCCGTCCGCCCTGTGTCTGGACTGTGGGGCCCGTCCGCCCTGTGTCTGGACTGTGGGGCCCGTCCGCCCTGTGTCTGGACTGTGGGGCCGCCTGCCCTGGGTCTAACCCCAGGTCTGGACTGTGGGGCCGCCTGCCCCGGGACTATCCCCGTGTCTGGACTGTGGGGCCCGTCCGCCCCGAGCCTGGACTGTGGGGCCCGTCCGCCCCGAGCCTGGACTGTGGGGCCCGTCCGCCCCGAGCCTGGACTGTGGGGCCCGGATGGGCCCCACAGTCTGGACTCGGGGCGGGCGAGCCCTACAGTCAGGACACGTGGCGGGCGGGCCCCACAGGCCGGACACGGGGCTAATCCCGGGACAGGCGGCTTCACAGTCCAGACCTGGGGCTAGACCCGGGGCAGGCGGCCCACAGTCCGGACAAGGGGTGGACGGGCCCCACAGTCCGTATACGGGGCGGGCATGCCCACAGTCCAGACCTAGGTCTAGACCCGCAGCAGGCGGCCCACAGTCCGGACACGGGGCGGACGAGCCCTACAGTCCGGACACGGGGCGGCCACAGTCCGGACATAGGGTGGGCGGGCCGCACATTCCAGGTTCGGGGCAAGACCCGGGGCAACCGGCCCCACAGTCCTGACATGGGGCGGACATGCCCCACAGTCCGGACACGGGGTGGACGAGCCCTACAGTCCGGACACGGGGCGGCCACAGTCCGGACATAGGGTGGGCGGGCCGCACATTCCAGGTTCGGGGCTAGACCCGGGGCAACCGCCCCACAGTCCGGACACGGGGCGGCCGCAGTCCGGATATAGGGCGGGCCCCACAGTCCAGGCTCGGGGCTAGACCCGAGACAGGCGGGCCCCACAATCCAGGCTCGGAGCGGACGGGCCCCGCAGTCTAGGCTCGGAGCGGACGGGCACCACAGTCCAGGCTCGGAGCGGACGGGCCCCACAGTCCGGACACGGGGCTAGTACCAGGGCTGGCGGCCCCACAGTCCAGACCTGAGGCTAGACCATGGGCAGGTGGCCCCACAGTCCAGACACGGGGAGGATGGGACCCACAGTCCTGACACGGGCTTGACATGCCCCACAGTCCAGACCTGGAGCTAGACCCGGGGCAGGCAGCCCCAAAGTCCGGACGCGGGGTGGATGAGCCCCACAGTCCGGACACGGGGCGGCCACAGTCCGGACATAGGGTGGGCCCCAAAGTCCAGGCTCGGGGCTAGACCCGGGGCAGCCGGCCCCACAGTTCAGACCCGGGGCGGGTGGGGGGGCCCACAGTCCGTGCCCGGGGCTGACGCGGGGGCCCACAGTCCAGACCTGGGGCTAGACTCGGGGCGGGCGGGGGGCCCCACCATCCGGACCTGGGGTGGGGGGCCCCACAGTCCAGTCCAGGGGCTAGACCCAATGCAGGCGGCCCCACAGTCCGGACACGGGGTGGACGGGCCCCACAGTCCAGATGCAGTGCGGCCACAGTCCGTACATAGGGCGGGCCCCACAGTCCAGGCTCGGGGTGGACTGGCCCCACAGTCCAGGCTCGGGGCGGACGGGCCCCACAGTCCAGGCTCGGGGCGGACGGGCCCCACAGTCCAGGCTCGGGGCGGACGGGCCCCACAGTCCAGGCTCGGGGCGGACGGGCCCCCCTTTCCCGCTCGGGGCGGGCGTGCCACACAGTCCAGGCTCGGGGCGTGCGGTGCCCACAGTCAGGACACGGGACGGGCGGGCTCCACAGTCAGGACACGGGGCGGGCGGGCCCCACAGTCAGGACACGGGGCGGGCGGGCCCCACAGTCCGGACACGGAGCTAATCCCGGGGCAGGCGGCCTCACAGTCTAGACCTGGGGCTAGACCCGGGGCAGGCGGCCCACAGTCCGGGCAGGCGGCCCACTGTCCGGACACGGGGTGGACGGGCCCCACAGTCCGGACACGGGGCGGGCATGCCCCACAGTCCAGACCTGGGGCTAGACCCGGAGCAGGCGGCCCACAGTCCGGACACGGGGTGGACAGTCCCACAGTCCGGACACGGGGGGGACCACAGTCCGGACATAAGGCGGGCAGGCCCCACAGTCCAGGCTCGGGGCTAGACCCGGGGGCAGTCGGCCCCACAGTGTCGGGCCCACAGTCAGGACACGGGGTGGGCATGCCCCACAGTCCAGAGTTGGGGCTAGACCTGGGGCAGGCAGCCCCACAGTCCGGACACGGGGTGGAGGGGCCCCACAGTTAGGACACGGTGCTAGTCCTGGGGCAGGCGGCCCAACAGTCCAGACCTGCGGCTAGACCCGGGGCTGGTGGCCGCAAAGTCCGGACACGGGTCGGACGGGCCCCACAGTCCTGACACGGGGCGGGCATGCCCCACAGTCCAGAGTTGGGGCTAGACCCGGGGCAGGCAGCCCCACAGTCCGGACACGGGGTGGAGGGGCCCCACAGTACGGACACGAGGCGGCCACAGTCCGGACATAGGGCGGGCGGTCCCCACAGTCCAGGCTCGGGGCTAGACCCGGGGGCAACCGGCCCCACAGTCCAGGCTCGGGGCGGACGGGCCCCACAGTCAGGACACAGTGTGGGCGGGCCCATAGTTAGGACACGGGGCGGGACCCACAGACCGGGGACAGGGCTTGTCCCGGGGCAGGCGGCCCCACAGTCCAGACACGGGGCGGACGGGCCCCACAGTCCTGACACGGGGTGGGCATGCCCCACAGTCCAGACCTGGGGCTAGACCCGGGGCAGGCAGCCCCACAGTCCAGACACGGGGCGGCCACAGTACGGACATAGGGCGGGCGGGCCCCACAGTCTAGGCTCGGGGCTAGACCTGGGGGCAGCCGGCCCCACAGTCCAGACCCTGGGCGGTCCAGACCTCCCCTGCCCGCCCCGGGTCTGGACTTTGGGGCCAGCTGCCCCCGGGTCTAGTCCCGTGTCCTGACTTGGGGCCGCCTGCCCCGGGTCTAGCCCCAGGTCTCGACTGTGGGGCCACCTGCCCCGGGACTAGCCCCGAGCCTGGACTGTGGGGCACGCCCGCCCCGAGCGGGAAAGGGAGGCCATCCGCTCCGAGCCTGGACTGTGGGGCCCGTCCGCCCCGAGCCTGGACTGTGGGGCCAGTCCACCCCGAGCATGGACTGTGGGGCCCGAGAGTGGACTGTGGGGCCCGTCCGCCCCGAGCCTGGACTGTGGGGCCCGTCAGCCCCGAGCCTGGACTGTGGGGCCCGTCAGCCCCGAGCCTGGACTGTGGGGCCCGTCCGCCCCGAGCCTGGACTGTGGGGCCCGTACGCCCCGAGCCTGGACTGTGGGGCCCGTACGCCCCGAGCCTGGACTGTGGGGCCCGTACGCCCCGAGCCTGGACTGTGGGGCCCGTCCGCCCCGAGTCTGGACTGTGGGGCTCCCCCGCCCACCCCGGGTCTGGACTTTGGGGCCAGCTGCCCCCGGGTCTAGTCCCGAGCCTGGACTGTGGGGCACGTCCACCCCGTGTCCGGACTGTGGGGCCGCCTGCCGCGGCTCTAGCCCCTGGTCAGGACTGTGGGGCATGCCCGCCCCATGTCAGGACTGTGGGGCCCGTCCGCCCCGTGTCCGAATTGTGGGGCCGCCTGCCCTGGGACTAGCCCCGTGTCCGGACTGTAGGGCCCGCCCACCCCGTGTCGTAACTATGGGCCCGCCCTCCCCGAGCCTGGACTGTGGGGCCCGTCCGCCCCGAGCCTGGACTGTGGGGCCCGTCCGCTCCAAGCGTGGACTGTGGGGCCCGTCCATCCAGAGCATGGACAGTGGGGCCCGAGCGTGGACTGTGGGGCCCGTTCGCCCCGAGCCAGTACTGTGGGGCCCATCCGCCCCGAGCCTGGACTGTGGGGCCCGTCCGCCCCAAGCCTGGACTGTGGGGCTCCCCGCCCCAGGTCAGAAATGTGGGGCCGGCTACCCCGGGTCTAGCCCCGAGCCTGGACTGTGGGGCCCGCCCACCCTATGTCTGGACTGTGGCCTCCCCGTGTCCGGACTGTGGGGTTCGTCCACCCCGTGTCCGGACTTTGGGGCTGCCAACCCCGGGTCTAGCCCCAGGTCTGGACTGTGGGGCCCCGTCCACCCCGTATCTGGACTGTGGGGCCGCCTACCCCGGGTCTAGCCTCAGGTCTGGACTGTGGGGCCTGTCCGCCCCGAGCCTGGACTGTGGGGCCCGTTCGCCCCCAAGCCTGGACTGTGGGGCCCGTCCGCCCCGAGCCTGGGTTGTAGGGCCCGTCCGCCCCGAGCCTGGACTGTGGGGCCCGTCCGCCCCGAGCCTGGACTGTGGGGCCCGTCCGCCCCGAGCCAGGGCTGTGGGGCCCGTCCGGCCCGAGCCTGGGCTGTGGGGCCCGTCCGCCCCGAGCCTGGGCTGTGGGGCCCGTCCTCCCCGAGCCTGGGCTGTGGGGCCCGTCCGCCCCGAGCCTGGGCTGTGGGGCCCGTCCGCCCCGAGCCTGGGCTGTGGGGCCCGTCCGCCCCGAGCCTGGGCTGTGGGGCCCGTCCACCCCGGGTCTAGCCCCGAGCCTGGACTGTGCGGCCCGTCCGCCCTATATCCGGACTGCGGCCGCCCCGTGTCTGGAGTGTGGGCCCGTCCGCCCCGTGTACGGACTGTGGGGCCGTCTGCTTTGGATCTAGCCCCAGGTCTGGATGGTGGGGTCGCCCGCCCCGAGTCTAGCCCCAGGTCTGGACTGTGGAGCCCCCCGCCAGCCCCGGGTACGGACTGTGGGGCCTGCCCGCCCCGTGTACGGACTGTGGGGCCCTCCGCCCACCCCGAGTCTGGACTGTGGGGCCGGTTGCCCTGGGTCTGGCCACGAGCCTGAACTGTGCGGCCCGCACACCCTATGTCCGGACTGCGGCTGCCCCGTGTCCGGACTGTAGGGCTCGTCCACCCTGTGTCCGGACTGTGGGGCCGCCTTCCCCGGGTCCGGACTGTGGGGCATATCCGCCCCATGTCAGGACTGTGGGGCCGCCTGCCCCGGGACTAGCCCCGTGTCCGGACTGTGGGGCCCGTCCGCCCCGAGCCTGGACTGTGGGGCCCCCCGCCCCTGGTCTGAAATGTGGGGCCGGCTGCCCCGGGTCTAGCCCCGAGCCTGGACTGTGGGGCCCGCCCACCCTATGTCTGGACTGTGGCCGCCCCGTGTCCGGACTGTGGGCCTCGCCCTATATCCGGACTGCGGTCGCCCCGTGTCCGGACTGTGGGGCCGCCTGCCCCGGGTCTAGCCCCACGCCCGGACTGTGGGGCCCGACGCCCGCCCCGATTCCAGACTGTGGGGCCCCTCGCCCGCCCCTGGTCCGGACTGTGGGATCCTCTGCTTGCCCCGGGTCTGGACTGTGGGGCCACCCGCCCCGGGACTGGACTGTGGGGCCGACTGCCCCCGGGTCTAGCCCCGAGCCTGGACTGTGGGGCCCGCCCGCCTTATGTCCGGACTGTGGCCTCCCCCGTGTCCGGACTGTGGGGACCGTCCACCCCGTGTCCGGACTGTGGGCCGCCTGCTCCGGGTCTAGCCCCAGGTCTGGACTGTGGGGCATGCCCGCCCCGTGTCCGGACTGTGGGGCCCATCCACCCCGTGTCTGGACTGTGGGCCGCCTGCCCCTGGTCTAGCCCCAGGTCTGGACTGTAGGGCCACCTGCCCCGGGATTAGCCCCGTGTCCGGACTGTGGGGCCCGCCCGCCCCGTATCCTGACTGTGGAGCCCGCCCGCCCCATGTCCTGACTGTGGGGCCCGCCCTGTGTCCTGACCGTGGGGCCCGGGCGGGGCCCGCCCGCCCTGTGTCCTGACTGTGGGTCCCGCCCGCCCTGTGTCCTGACTTTGGGGCCCGCCCGCCCTGTGTCCTGACTTTGGGGCCCGCCCGCCCTGTGTCCTGACTTTGGGGCCCGCCCGCCCTGTGTCCTGACTTTGTGGCCCGCCCGCCCTGTGTCCTGACTTTGTGGCCCGCCCGCCCTGTGTCCTGACTGTGGGGTGCCGACAGCCCTGTGTCCTGACTGTGGGGCTCGCCCGCCCCGTGTCCAGACTGTGGGGCTCATCCGCCCCGTGTCCGGACTTTGGGGCCGCCTGCCCCAGGTCTTGACTGTGGGGCCATCTGCCCCGGGACTAGCCCCGTGTCCGGACTGTGGGGCACGCCCGCCCCGAGCTTGGACTGTGGGGCCCGTCTGCCCCGAGCTTGGACTGTGGGGCCCGTCCGTGCCGGGTCTAGCCCCGAGCCTGGACTGTGGGGCCCGGCCGCCCTATATCAGGACTGCGGCGGCCCCGTGTCCGGACTGTGGGCCCGCCCGCCCCGTGTCCGGACTGTGGGGCCGCCTGCATCGGGTCTAGCCCCAGGTCTGGACTGTGGGGCCCCCCGCCCCGAGTCTAGCCCCAGGTCTGGACTGTGGGACCCCCCGCCAGCCCCGGGTACGGACTGTGGGGCCCCCCGCCCGCCCCGAGTCTGGACTGTGGGGCCGGTTGCCCCGGGTCTGGCCCAGGGTCTGGCCCCGAGCCTGGACTGTGCGGCCCGCCCACCCTATGTCCGGACTGCGGACGCCCTGTGTCCGGACTGTAGGGCTCGCCCACCCCGTGTCCGGACTGTGGGGCCGCCTGCCCCGTGTCTGGACTGTGGGGCATGTCCGCCCCATGTCAGGACTGTGGGGCTCGTCCACCCCGTGTCTGGACTGTGGGGCCGCCTGCCCCGAGTCGAGCCTCAGGTCTGGACTGTAGGGCCGCCTGCCCCGGGACTAGCCCCATGTCCGGACAATGGGGCCCGTCCGCCCCGAGCCTGGACTGTGGGGCCCCGAGCCTGGACTGTGGGGCCCTGCGCCCTGGGTCTGAAATGTGGGGCCGGCTTCCCCGGGTCTAGCCCCGAGCCTGGACTGTGTGTTCCCCCCGCCCCGGGTCTAGCCCTGAGCCTGGACTGTGGGGCCCGCCCACCCTATGTCTGGACTGTGGCCACCCCGAGTCAAGACTGTGGGGCTCGCCCTATATCCGGACTGCGGCCGCCACGTGTCCGGACTGTGGGGCCGCCTGCCCCGGGTCTAGCCCCAGGTCCGGACTGTGGGGCCCCCCGCCCGCCCTGATTCCAGACTGTGGGGCCCCTCGCCCGCCCCGGGTCTGGACTGTGGGATCCCCCGCTTGCCCCGGGTCCGGACAGTGGGGCCCCCCTCCCCGGGTCTGGACTGTGGGGCCGACTGCCCCCGGGTCTAGCCCCGAGCCTGGACTGTGGGGCCCGGCCGCCACAGTCCGGACACTGAGCTAATCCCGGGGCAGGCGGCTTCACAGTCCAGACCTCGCCCGCCCCGTGTCCTGACTGTGGAGCCCGCCCGCCCCGTGTCCTGACTGTGGGGCCCGCCCGCCCTATGTCCGTACTATGGCCGCCCCGTGTCCGGACTGTGGGGCCCGTCCACCCCGTGTCTGGACTGTGGGGCCGCCTGCCCCGGCTCTAGCCCCAGGTCAGGACTGTGGGGCATGCCCGCCCCGTGTCAGAACTGTGGGGCCGCCTTCCCCGGGACTAGCCCCGTGTACGGACTGTGGGGCCCGCCTGCACCGAGCCTGCACTGTGGGGCCCGTCCGCCCCGAGCCTGGACTGTGGGGCCCCCCGCCCCTGGTCTGAAATGTGGGGCCGGCTGCCCCGGGTCTAGCCCCGAGCCTGGACTGTGGGGCCCGCCCACCCTATGTCTGGACTGTGGCCGCCCCGTGTCCGGACTGTGGGCCTCGCCCTATATCCGGACTGCGGTCGCCCCGTGTCCGGACTGTGGGGCCGCCTGCCCCGGGTCTAGCCCCAGGCCCGGACTGTGGGGCCCGACGCCCGCCTCGATTCCAGACTGTGGGGCCCCTCGCCCGCCCCTGGTCCGGACTGTGGGATCCTCTGCTTGCCCCGGGTCCGGACTGTGGGGCCACCCGCCCCGGGACTGGACTGTGGGGCCGACTGCCCCCGGGTCTAGCCCCGAGCCTGGACTGTGGGGCCCGCCCGCCTTATGTCCGGACTGTGGCCCCCCCGTGTCCGGAATGTGGGGACCGTCCACCCCGTGTCCGGACTGTGGGCCGCCTGCTCCGGGTCTAGCCCCAGGTCTGGACTGTGGGGCATGCCCGCCCCGTGTCCAGACTGTGGGGCCAATCCACCCCGTGTCCGGAGTGTGGGCCGCCTGCCCCGGGTCTAGCCTCAGGTCTGAACTGTGGGGCCCCCTGCCCCGGGTCTAGCCCCAGGTCTGGACTATGGGGCATGCCCGCCCCGCGTCCAGACTGTGGGGCCCGTCCACCCCGTGTCTGGACTGTGGGCCGTCTGCCCCTGGTCTAGCCCCAGGTCTGGACTGTGGGGCCACCTGCCCCGGGATTAGCCCCGTGTCCGGACTGTGGAGCCCGCCCGCCCCATGTCCTGACTGTGGGGCCCGCCCTGTGTCCTGACTGTGGGGCCCGCCCTGTGTCCTGACTGTGGGGCCCGCCCTGTGTCCTGACTGTGGGGCCCGCCCTGTGTCCTGACTGTGGGGCCCGCCCTGTGTCCTGATTGTGGGGCCCGCCCTGTGTCCTGACTGTGGGGCCCGCCCGCCCTGTGTCCTGACTTTGGGGCCCGCCCGCCCTGTGTCCTGACTTTGGGGGGCCCGCCCGCCCTGTGTCCTGACTTTGGGGCCCGCCCGCCCTGTGTCCTGACTGTGGGGTGCCGCCAGCCCTGTGTCCTGACTGTGGGGCCCGCCAGCCCTGTGTCCTGACTGTGGGGCCCACCCACCCGGGGCCCACCCACCCCGTGTCCTGACTGTGGGGCTCGCCCGCCCCGTGTCCAGACTGTGGGGCTCAACCGCCCCGTGTCCAGACTGTGGGGCTCAACCGCCCCGTGTCCAGACTGTGGGGCTCAACCGCCCCGTGTCCAGACTGTGGGGCCGCCTGCCCCAGGTCTTGACTGTGGGGCCATCTGCCCCGGGACTAGCCCCGTGTCCGGACTGTGGGGCACGCCCGCCCCCGAGCTTGGACTGTGGGGTCCGTCTGCCCCGAGCTTGGACTGTGGGGCCCGTCCGTGCCGGGTCTAGCCCCGAGCCTGGACTGTGGGGCCCGGCCGCCCTATATCCGGACTGCGGCGACCCCGTGTCCGGACTGTGGGCCCGTCCGCCCCGTGTCCGGACTGTGGGGCCGCCTGCATCGGGTCTAGCCCCAGGTCTGGACTGTGGGGCCCCCCGCCCCGAGTCTAGCCCCAGGTCTGGACTGTGGGGCCCCCCGCCGGCCCCGTGTCCGGACTGTGGGCCCGCCCGCCCCGAGCCTGGACTGTGGGGCCCCGCGCCCCGGGTCTGAAATGTGGGGCCGGCTTCCCCGGGTCTAGCCCCGAGCCTGGACTGTGTGTTCCCCCCGCCCCGGGTCTAGCCCTGAGCCTGGACTGTGGGGCCCGTCCGCCCCGAGTCTGGACTGTGGGGCCCGTCCGCTCCAAGCGTGGACTGTGGGGCCGTCCGCTCCAAGCGTGGACTGTGGGGCCCGTTCGCTCCGAGCCAATACTGTGGGGCCCATCCGCCCCGAGTCTGGACTGTGGGGCCCATCAGTCCCGAGTCTGGACTGTGTGGCCCCCCGCCCCGGGTCTGAAATGTGGGGCTGGCTTCCCCGGGTTTAGCCCCGAGCCTGGACTGTGGGGCCCGCCCACCCCGTGTCCGGACTGTGGGGCTCGTCACCCCGTGTCTGGACTTTGGGGCAGCCTACACCGGGTCTAGCCCCAGGTCTGGACTGTGGGGCATGTCCGCCCCGTGTCAGGACTGTGGGGCCCGTCCACCCTGTGTCTAGAATGTGGGGCCGCCTGCCCCGGGTCTAGCCTCAGGTCTGGACTGTAGGGCCGCCTGCCCCGGGTCTAGCCCCAGGTCTTGACTATGGGTCATGCCCGCCCCGTATCCGGACTGTGGGGCCCGTCCACCCCGTGTCTAGAATGTGGGGCCGCCTGCCCCGGGTCTAGCCTCAGGTCTGGACTGTGGGGCCGCCAGCCCCGGGTTTAGCCCCAGGTCTTGACTATGGGGCATGCCCGCCCCGTATCCGGACTGTGGGGCCCGTCCACCCCGTGTCTGGACTGTGGGCCGCCTGCCCCGGGTCTAGCCCCAGTTCTGGACTGTGGGGCAACCTGCCCCGGGATTAGCCCTGTGTCCGGACTGTGGGGCCTGCCCGCCCTGTATCCTGACTGTGGAGCCCGCCCGCCCAATGTCCTGACTGTGGGGTCCGCCCTGTGTCCTGACTGTGGCCCGCCCTGTGTCCTGACTGTGGGTCCCGCCCGCCCCGTGTCCTGACTGTGGGGCTCGCCCGCCCCGTGTCCAGACTGTGGGGCTCGCCCGCCCCGTGTCCAGACTGTGGGGCTCGCCCGCCCCGTGTCCAGACTGTGGGGCTCGCCCGCCCCGTGTCCAGACTGTGGGGCTCGCCCGCCCCGTGTCCAGACTGTGGGGCTCGCCCGCCCCGTGTCCAGACTGTGGGGCTCGCCCGCCCCGTGTCCAGACTGTGGGGCTCGCCCGCCCCGTGTCCAGACTGTGGGGCTCGCCCGCCCCGTGTCCAGACTGTGGGGCTCGCCCGCCCCGTGTCCAGACTGTGGGGCTCGCCCGCCCCGTGTCCAGACTGTGGGGCTCGCCCGCCCCGTGTCCAGACTGTGGGGCTCGCCCGCCCCGTGTCCAGACTGTGGGGCTCGCCCGCCCCGTGTCCAGACTGTGGGGCTCGCCCGCCCCGTGTCCAGACTGTGGGGCTCGCCCGCCCCGTGTCCGGACTGTGGGGCTCGCCCGCCCCGTGTCCGGACTGTGGGGCTCGCCCGCCCCGTGTCCGGACTTTGGGGCCGCCTGCCCCGGGACTAGCCCCGTGTCCGGATTGTGGGGCCCGTCCGCCCCGTGTCCGGACTGTGGGGCCCGTCCGCCCCGTGTCCGGACTGTGGGGCCCGTCCGCCCCGTGTCCGGACTGTGGGGCCCGTCCGCCCCGTGTCCGGACTGTGGGGCCCGTCCGCCCCGTGTCCGGACTGTGGGGCCCGTCCGCCCCGTGTCCGGACTGTGGGGCCCGTCCGCCCCGTGTCCGGACTGTGGGGCCACCTGCCCCGGGACTAGCCCTGTGTCCGGACTGTGGGGCCCGTCCGCCCCGTGTCCGGACTGTGGGGCTCGTCCGCCCCGTGTCCGGACTGTGGGGCCCGTCCGCCCCGTGTCCGGACTGTGGGGCCCGTCCGCCCCGTGTCCGGACTGTGGGGCCCGTCCGCCCCGTGTCCGGACTGTGGGGCCCGTCCGCCCCGTGCCCGGACTGTGGGGCCCGTCCGCCCCGTGCCCGGACTGTGGGGCCCGTCCGCCCCGTGCCCGGACTGTGGGGCCCGTCCGCCCCGTGCCCGGACTGTGGGGCCCGTCCGCCCCGTGCCCGGACTGTGGGACCCGTCCGCCCCGTGTCCGGACTGTGGGACCCGTCCGCCCCGTGTCCGGACTGTGGGGCCAGAGCGTGGACTGTGGGGTCCGTTCGCTCCGAGCCAATACTGTGGGGCTCATCCACCCCGTGTCCGGACTGTGGGGCTCATCCGCCCCGTGTCCGGACTTTTGGGCCGACTGCCCCGAGACTAGCCCCGTGTCTGGACTGTGGGGCCCATCCGACCCCGTGTCCGGACTGTGGGTCCCGCCCGCCCCGTGTCCTGACTGTGGGTCCCGCCCGCCCCGTGTCCTGACTGTGGGGCTCGCCCGCCCCGTGTCCAGACTGTGGGGCTCGCCCGCCCCGTGTCCAGACTGTGGGGCTCGCCCGCCCCGTGTCCAGACTGTGGGGCTCGTCCGCCCCGTGTCCAGACTGTGGGGCTCGCCCGCCCCGTGTCCAGACTGTGGGGCTCGCCCGCCCCGTGTCCAGACTGTGGGGCTCATCCGCCCCGTGTCCGGACTTTGGGGCCGCCTGCCCCGGGACTAGCCCCGTGTCCGGACTGTGGGGCCCGTCCGCCCCGTGTCCGGACTGTGGGGCCCGTCCGCCCCGTGTCCAGACTGTGGGGCCAGAGCATGGACTGTGGGGCCCGTTCGCTCCGAGCCAATACTGTGGGGCTCATCCACCCCGTGTCCGGACTGTGGGGCTCATCCGCCCCGTGTCCGGACTTTGGGGCCGCCTGCCCCGAGACTAGCCCCGTGTCCGGACTGTGAGGCCCGTCCGCCCCGAGCCTGGACTGTGGGGCTCGCCCGCCCCGTGTCCAGACTGTGGGGCTCGCCCGCCCCGTGTCCAGACTGTGGGGCTCGCCCGCCCCGTGTCCAGACTGTGGGGCTCGCCCGCCCCGTGTCCAGACTGTGGGGCTCGCCCGCCCCGTGTCCAGACTGTGGGGCTCGCCCGCCCCGTGTCCAGACTGTGGGGCTCGCCCGCCCCGTGTCCAGACTGTGGGGCTCGCCCGCCCCGTGTCCGGACTGTGGGGCTCGCCCGCCCCGTGTCCGGACTGTGGGGCTCGCCCGCCCCGTGTCCGGACTGTGGGGCTCGCCCGCCCCGTGTCCGGACTGTGGGGCTCGCCCGCCCCGTGTCCGGACTGTGGGGCTCGCCCGCCCCGTGTCCGGACTGTGGGGCTCGCCCGCCCCGTGTCCGGACTGTGGGGCTCGCCCGCCCCGTGTCCGGACTGTGGGGCTCGCCCGCCCCGTGTCCGGACTGTGGGGCTCGCCCGCCCCGTGTCCGGACTGTGGGGCTCGCCCGCCCCGTGTCCGGACTGTGGGGCTCGCCCGCCCCGTGTCCGGACTTTGGGGCCGCATGCCCCGGGACTAGCCCCGTGTCCGGACTGTGGGGCCCGTCCGCCCCGTGTCCGGACTGTGGGGCCCGTCCGCCCCGTGTCCGGACTGTGGGGCCCGTCCGCCCCGTGTCCGGACTGTGGGGCCCGTCCGCCCCGTGTCCGGACTGTGGGGCCCGTCCGCCCCGTGTCCGGACTGTGGGGCCCGTCCGCCCCGTGTCCGGACTGTGGGGCCCGTCCGCCCCGTGTCCGGACTGTGGGGCCCGTCCGCCCCGTGTCCGGACTGTGGGGCCCGTCCGCCCCGTGTCCGGACTGTGGGGCCCGTCCGCCCCGTGTCCGGACTGTGGGGCCCGTCCGCCCCGTGTCCGGACTGTGGGGCCCGTCCGCCCCGTGTCCGGACTGTGGGGCCCGTCCGCCCCGTGTCCGGACTGTGGGGCCCGTCCGCCCCGTGTCCGGACTGTGGGACCCGTCCGCCCCGTGTCCGGACTGTGGGGCTCGCCCGCCCCGTGTCCCGACTGTGGGGCTCGCCCGCCCCGTGTCCAGACTGTGGGGCCGCCTGCCCCGGGACTAGCCCCGTGTCCGGACTGTGAGGCCCGTCCGCCCCGAGCCCGGACTGTGGGGCCCGTCCGCCCCGTGTCCGGACTGTGGGACCCGTCCGCCCCGTGTCCGGACTGTGGGACCCGTCCGCCCCGTGTCCGGACTGTGGGGCCAGAGCGTGGACTGTGGGGCCCGTTCGCTCCGAGCCAATACTGTGCGGCTCATCCACCCCGTGTCCGGACTGTGGGGCTCATCCGCCCCGTGTCCAGACTTTGGGGCCGCCTGCCCCGAGACTAGCCCCGTGTCCGGACTGTGAGGCCCGTCCGCCCCGAGCCTGGACTGTGGGGCCCATCCGCCCCGTGTCCGGACTGTGGGTCCCGCCCGCCCCGTATCCTGACTGTGGGGCTCGCCCGCCCCGTGTCCAGACGGTGGGGCTCGCCCGCCCCGTGTCCAGACGGTGGGGCTCGCCCGCCCCGAGTCCAGACTGTGGGGCTCGTCCGCCCCGTGTCCGGACTTTGGGGCCGCCTGCCCCGGGACTAGCCCCGTGTCCGGACTGTGGGGCCCGTCCGCCCCGTGTCCGGACTGTGGGGCCCGTCCGCCCCGTGTCCGGACTGTGGGGCCCGTCCGCCCCGTGTCCGGACTGTGGGGCCCGTCCGCCCCGTGTCCGGACTGTGGGGCCCGTCCGCCCCGTGTCCGGACTGTGGGGCCCGTCCGCCCCGTGTCCGGACTGTGGGGCCCGTCCGCCCCGTGTCCGGACTGTGGGGCCCGTCCGCCCCGTGTCCGGACTGTGGGGCCCGTCCGCCCCGTGTCCGGACTGTGGGGCCCGTCCGCCCCGTGTCCGGACTGTGGGGCCCGTCCGCCCCGTGTCCGGACTGTGGGGCCCGTCCGCCCCGTGCCCGGACTGTGGGGCCCGTCCGCCCCGTGCCCGGACTGTGGGGCCCGTCCGCCCCGTGCCCGGACTGTGGGGCCCGTCCGCCCCGTGCCCGGACTGTGGGGCCCGTCCGCCCCGTGTCCGGACTGTGGGGCCCGTCCGCCCCGTGTCCGGACTGTGGGATACGTCCGCCCCGTGTCCGGACTGTGGGATACGTCCGCCCCGTGTCCGGACTGTGGGATACGTCCGCCCCGTGTCCGGACTGTGGGGCCCGTCCGCCCCGTGTCCGGACTGTGGGGCCCGTCCGCCCCGTGTCCGGACTGTGGGACCCGTCCGCCCCGTGTCCGGACTGTGGGACCCGTCCGCCCCGTGTCCGGACTGTGGGACCCGTCCGCCCCGTGTCCGGACTGTGGGACCCGTCCGCCCCGTGTCCAGACTGTGGGGCTCGCCCGCCCCGTGTCCAGACTGTGGGGCTCGCCCGCCCCGTGTCCAGACTGTGGGGCCGCCTGCCCCGAGACTAGCCCCGTGTCCGGACTGTGAGGCCCGTCCGCCCCGAGCCTGGACTGTGGGGCCCATCCGCCCCGTGTCCGGACTGTGGGTCCCGGGTCCCGCCCGCCCCGTGTCCAGACTGTGGGGCTCGCCCGCCCTGTGTCCGGACTTTGGGGCCGCCTGCCCCGAGACTAGCCCCGTGTCCGGACTGTGAGGCCCGTCTGCCCCGAGCCTGGACTGTGGGGCCCATCCGCCCCGTGTCCGGACTGTGGGTCCCGGGTCCCGCCCGCCCCGTATCCTGACTGTGGGGCTCGCCCGCCCCGTGTCCGGACTGTGGGGCCCGTCCGCCCCGTGTCCGGACTGTGGGGCCCGTCCGCCCCGTGTCCGGACTGTGGGGCCCGTCCGCCCCGTGTCCGGACTGTGGGACCCGTCCGCCCCGTGTCCGGACTGTGGGACCCGTCCGCCCCGTGTCCAGACTGTGGGGCCAGAGCGTGGACTGTGGGGCCCGTTCGCTCCGAGCCAATACTGTGGGGCTCATCCACCCCGTGTCCGGACTGTGGGGCTCATCCGCCCTGTGTCCGGACTTTGGGGCCGCCTGCCCCGAGACTAGCCCCGTGTCCGGACTGTGAGGCCCGTCCGCCCCGAGCCTGGACTGTGGGGCCCATCCGCCCCGTGTCCGGACTGTGGGTCCCGGGTCCCGCCCGCCCCGTATCCTGACTGTGGGGCCCGTCCGCCCCGTGTCCGGACTGTGGGGCCCGTCCGCCCCGTGTCCGGACTGTGGGGCCCGTCCGCCCCGTGTCCGGACTGTGGGGCCCGTCCGCCCCGTGTCCGGACTGTGGGGCCCGTCCGCCCCGTGTCCGGACTGTGGGGCCCGTCCGCCCCGTGTCCGGACTGTGGGGCCCGTCCGCCCCGTGTCCGGACTGTGGGGCCCGTCCGCCCCGTGTCCGGACTGTGGGGCCCGTCCGCCCCGTGTCCGGACTGTGGGGCCCGTCCGCCCCGTGTCCGGACTGTGGGGCCCGTCCGCCCCGTGTCCGGACTGTGGGGCCCGTCCGCCCCGTGTCCGGACTGTGGGGCCCGTCCGCCCCGTGTCCGGACTGTGGGGCCCGTCCGCCCCGTGTCCGGACTGTGGGGCCCGTCCGCCCCGTGTCCGGACTGTGGGGCCCGTCCGCCCCGTGTCCGGACTGTGGGGCCCGTCCGCCCCGTGTCCGGACTGTGGGGCCCGTCCACCCCGGGTCTAGCCCCAGGTCTGGACTGTGGGGCATGTCCACCCCATGTCAGGTCTGTGAAGCCCGTCCACCCCGTGTCTAGAATATGGGACCGCCTGCCCTGGGTCTAGCCTCAGGTCTGGACTGTGGGGCCGCCTGCCCCGGGTCTAGCCCCAGGTCTGGACTATGGGGCATGCCCGCCCCGTGTCCGGACTGTGGGGCCCGTCCACCCCGTGTCTGGACTATGGGCCGCCTGCCCCAGGTCTAGCCCCAGGTCTGGACTGTGGGGCCCGCCCGCCCCGTGTCCTGACTGTGGAGCTCGCCCGCCCCGTGTCCTGACTGTGGAGCCCGCCCGCCCCGTGTCCTGACTGTGGGGCCCGCCCGCCCCGTGTCCTGACTGTGGGTCCCGCCCGCCCCGTGTCCTGACTGTGGGGCTCGCCCGCCCCGTGTCCAGACTGTGGGGCTCATCCGCTCCGTGTCTGGACTGTGGGGCCGCCTGCCCCGGGTCTAGCCCCAGGTCTTGACTATGGGTCATGCCCGCCCCGTATCCGGACTGTGGGGCCTGTCCACCCCGTGTCTAGAATGTGGGGCCGCCTGCCCCGGGTCTAGCCTCAGGTCTGGACTGTGGGGCCGCCTGCCCCGGGTCTAGCCCCAGGTCTTGACTATGGGTCATGCCCGCCCCGTGCCCTGACTGTGGGGCTCGCCCGCCCCGTGTCCGGACTGTGGGGCTCGCCCGCCCCGTGTCCGGACTGTGGGGCTCATCCGCCCCGTGTCTGGACTTTGGGGCCGCCTGCCCCGGGTCTAGCCCCGTTTCCGGTCTGTGGGGCACGCCCGCCCCAAGCTTGGACTGTGGGGCCCGTCCCTCCCGGGTCTAGCCCCGAGCCTGGACTGTGGGGCCCGGCCGCCCTATATCCGGACTGCGGCCGCCCAGTGTCCGGACTATGGGCCCGTCCGCCCCGTTTCCGGACTGTGGGGCCGCCTGCATCGGGTCTAGCCCCAGGTCTGGACAGTGGGGCCGCCCGCCCCGAGTCTAGCCCCAGGTCTGGACTGTGGGGCCCCCCGCCAGCCCCGGGTACGGACTGTGGGGCCCCCCGCTCACCCTGAGTCTGGACTGTGGGGAAGCCGGCCCCGGGTCTGGACTGTGGGGCATGTCCGCCCCATGTCAGGACTGTGGGGCCCGTCCACCCCGTGTCTGGACTGTGGGGCCGCCTGCCCCTGGTCTAGCCTCAGGTCTGGACTGTGGGGCCGCCTGCCCCGGGGCTAGCCCCGTGTCTGGACTGTGGGGCCCGTCCGCCCCGAGCCTGGACTGTGGGGCCCGTCCGCCCCGAGCCTGGACTGTGGGCCGCGTGCTTCGGGTCTAGCCCCAGGTCTGGACTGTGGGGCATGCCTGCTCCGTGTCCGGACTGTGGGGCCCGTCCACCCCGTGTCCGGACTGTGGGCCGTCTGCCCCGGGTCTAGCCCCAGATCTGGACTGTGGGGCCGCCTGCCCCGGGATTAGCCCTGTGTTCGGACTGTGGGGCCCGCCCGCCCCATGTCCTGACTGTGGAGCCCGCCCTCCCAGTGTCCTGACTGTGGGGCCCGCCCGCCCCGTGTCCTGACTGTGGGGCCCGCCCGCCCCGTGTCCTGACTGTGGGGCCCGCCCGCCCCGTGTCCTGACTGTGGGGCCCGCCCGCCCCGAGTCCTGACTGTGGGGCCCGCCCGCCCCGAGTCCAGACTGTGGGGCCCGCCCGCCCCGTGTCCTGACTGTGGGTCCTGCCCGCCCCGTGTCCAGACTGTGGGGCCAGAGCGTGGACTGTGGGGCCCGTTCGCTCCGAGCCAATACTGTGGGGCTCATCCACCCCGTGTCCGGACTGTGGGGCTCATCCGCCCTGTGTCCGGACTTTGGGGCCGCCTGCCCCGAGACTAGCCCCGTGTCCGGACTGTGAGGCCCGTCCGCCCCGAGCCTGGACTGTGGGGCCCATCCGCCCCGTGTCCGGACTGTGGGTCCCGGGTCCCGCCCGCCCCGTATCCTGACTGTGGGGCCCGTCCGCCCCGTGTCCGGACTGTGGGGCCCGTCCGCCCCGTGTCCGGACTGTGGGGCCCGTCCGCCCCGTGTCCGGACTGTGGGGCCCGTCCGCCCCGTGTCCGGACTGTGGGGCCCGTCCGCCCCGTGTCCGGACTGTGGGGCCCGTCCGCCCCGTGTCCGGACTGTGGGGCCCGTCCGCCCCGTGTCCGGACTGTGGGGCCCGTCCGCCCCGTGTCCGGACTGTGGGGCCCGTCCGCCCCGTGTCCGGACTGTGGGGCCCGTCCGCCCCGTGTCCGGACTGTGGGGCCCGTCCGCCCCGTGTCCGGACTGTGGGGCCCGTCCGCCCCGTGTCCGGACTGTGGGGCCCGTCCGCCCCGTGTCCGGACTGTGGGGCCCGTCCGCCCCGTGTCCGGACTGTGGGGCCCGTCCGCCCCGTGTCCGGACTGTGGGGCCCGTCCGCCCCGTGTCCGGACTGTGGGGCCCGTCCGCCCCGTGTCCGGACTGTGGGGCCCGTCCACCCCGGGTCTAGCCCCAGGTCTGGACTGTGGGGCATGTCCACCCCATGTCAGGTCTGTGAAGCCCGTCCACCCCGTGTCTAGAATATGGGACCGCCTGCCCTGGGTCTAGCCTCAGGTCTGGACTGTGGGGCCGCCTGCCCCGGGTCTAGCCCCAGGTCTGGACTATGGGGCATGCCCGCCCCGTGTCCGGACTGTGGGGCCCGTCCACCCCGTGTCTGGACTATGGGCCGCCTGCCCCAGGTCTAGCCCCAGGTCTGGACTGTGGGGCCCGCCCGCCCCGTGTCCTGACTGTGGAGCTCGCCCGCCCCGTGTCCTGACTGTGGAGCCCGCCCGCCCCGTGTCCTGACTGTGGGGCCCGCCCGCCCCGTGTCCTGACTGTGGGTCCCGCCCGCCCCGTGTCCTGACTGTGGGGCTCGCCCGCCCCGTGTCCAGACTGTGGGGCTCATCCGCTCCGTGTCTGGACTGTGGGGCCGCCTGCCCCGGGTCTAGCCCCAGGTCTTGACTATGGGTCATGCCCGCCCCGTATCCGGACTGTGGGGCCTGTCCACCCCGTGTCTAGAATGTGGGGCCGCCTGCCCCGGGTCTAGCCTCAGGTCTGGACTGTGGGGCCGCCTGCCCCGGGTCTAGCCCCAGGTCTTGACTATGGGTCATGCCCGCCCCGTGCCCTGACTGTGGGGCTCGCCCGCCCCGTGTCCGGACTGTGGGGCTCGCCCGCCCCGTGTCCGGACTGTGGGGCTCATCCGCCCCGTGTCTGGACTTTGGGGCCGCCTGCCCCGGGTCTAGCCCCGTTTCCGGTCTGTGGGGCACGCCCGCCCCAAGCTTGGACTGTGGGGCCCGTCCCTCCCGGGTCTAGCCCCGAGCCTGGACTGTGGGGCCCGGCCGCCCTATATCCGGACTGCGGCCGCCCAGTGTCCGGACTATGGGCCCGTCCGCCCCGTTTCCGGACTGTGGGGCCGCCTGCATCGGGTCTAGCCCCAGGTCTGGACAGTGGGGCCGCCCGCCCCGAGTCTAGCCCCAGGTCTGGACTGTGGGGCCCCCCGCCAGCCCCGGGTACGGACTGTGGGGCCCCCCGCTCACCCTGAGTCTGGACTGTGGGGAAGCCGGCCCCGGGTCTGGACTGTGGGGCATGTCCGCCCCATGTCAGGACTGTGGGGCCCGTCCACCCCGTGTCTGGACTGTGGGGCCGCCTGCCCCTGGTCTAGCCTCAGGTCTGGACTGTGGGGCCGCCTGCCCCGGGGCTAGCCCCGTGTCTGGACTGTGGGGCCCGTCCGCCCCGAGCCTGGACTGTGGGGCCCGTCCGCCCCGAGCCTGGACTGTGGGCCGCGTGCTTCGGGTCTAGCCCCAGGTCTGGACTGTGGGGCATGCCTGCTCCGTGTCCGGACTGTGGGGCCCGTCCACCCCGTGTCCGGACTGTGGGCCGTCTGCCCCGGGTCTAGCCCCAGATCTGGACTGTGGGGCCGCCTGCCCCGGGATTAGCCCTGTGTTCGGACTGTGGGGCCCGCCCGCCCCATGTCCTGACTGTGGAGCCCGCCCTCCCAGTGTCCTGACTGTGGGGCCCGCCCGCCCCGTGTCCTGACTGTGGGGCCCGCCCGCCCCGTGTCCTGACTGTGGGGCCCGCCCGCCCCGTGTCCTGACTGTGGGGCCCGCCCGCCCCGAGTCCTGACTGTGGGGCCCGCCCGCCCCGAGTCCAGACTGTGGGGCCCGCCCGCCCCGTGTCCTGACTGTGGGTCCTGCCCGCCCCGTGTCCTGACTGTGGGGCTCGCCCGCCCCGGGTCTAGCCTCAGGTCTGGACTGTGGGGCCGCCAGCCCCGGGTTTAGCCCCAGGTCTTGACTATGGGGCATCCCGCCCCGTATCTGGACTGTGGGGCCCGTCCACCCCGTGTCTGGACTGTGGGCCGCCTGCCCCGGGTCTAGCCCCAGGTCTTGACTGTGGGGCCCGTCCGCCCCGTGTCCGGACTGTGGGGCCCGTCCGCCCCGTGTCCGGACTGTGGGGCCCGTCCGCCCCGTGTCCGGACTGTGGGGCCCGTCCGCCCCGTGTCCGGACTGTGGGGCCCGTCCGCCCCGTGTCCAGACTGTGGGGCCCGTCCGCCCCGTGTCCGGACTGTGGGGCCCGTCCGCCCCGTGTCCGGACTGTGGGGCCCGTCCGCCCCGTGTCCGGACTGTGGGGCCCGTCCGCCCCGTGTCCGGACTGTGGGGCCCGTCCGCCCCGTGTCCGGACTGTGGGGCCCGTCCGCCCCGTGTCCGGACTGTGGGGCCCGTCCGCCCCGGGTCTAGCCCCAGGTCTGGACTGTGGGGCCCGTCCGCCCCGGGTCTAGCCCCAGGTCTGGACTGTGGGGCATGTCCACCCCATGTCAGGTCTGTGAAGCCCGTCCACCCCGTGTCTAGAATATGGGACCGCCTGCCCCGGGTCTAGCCTCAGGTCTGGACTGTGGGGCCGCCTGCCCCGGGTCTAGCCCCAGGTCTGGACTATGGGGCATGCCCGCCCCGTGTCCGGACTGTGGGGCCCGTCCACCCCGTGTCTGGACTATGGGCCGCCTGCCCCGGGTCTAGCCCCAGGTCTGGACTGTGGGGCCCGCCCGCCCCCAGGTCTGGACTGTGGGGCCCGCCCGCCCCGTGTCCTGACTGTGGGGCCCGCCCGCCCCGTGTCCTGACTGTGGAGCCCGCCCGCCCCGTGTCCTGACTGTGGAGCCCGCCCGCCCCGTGTCCTGACTGTGGGGCCCGCCCGCCCCGTGTCCTGACTGTGGGGCCCGCCCGCCCCGTGTCCTGACTGTGGGGCCCGCCCGCCCCGTGTCCTGACTGTGGGGCCCGCCCGCCCCGTGTCCGGACTGTGGGGCCCGTCCACCCCGGGTCTAGCCCCAGGTCTGGACTGTGGGGCATGTCCGCCCCATGTCAGGTCTGTGAAGCCCGTCCACCCCGTGTCTAGAATATGGGACCGCCTGCCCCGGGTCAAGCCTCAGGTCTGGACTGTGGTCCGCCTGCCCCGGGTCTAGCCCCAGGTCTGGACTATGGGGCATGCCCGCGACGTGTCCGGACTGTGGGGCCCGTCCACCCCGTGTCTGGACTATGGGCCGCCTGCCCCGGGTCTAGCCCCAGGTCTGGACTGTGGGGCCCGCCCGCCCCGTGTCCTGACTGTGGGGCCCGCCCACCCCATGTCCTGACTGTGGAGCCCGCCCCGTGTCCTGACTGTGGAGCCCGCCCGCCCCGTGTCCTGACTGTGGGGCCCGCCCGCCCCGTGTCCTTACTGTGGGGCCCGCCCGCCCCGTGTCCTGACTGTGGGGCCCGCCCGCCCCGTGTCCTGACTGTGGGGCCCGCCCGCCCCGTGTCCTGACTGTGGGGCCCGCCCGCCCCGTGTCCTGACTGTGGGGCCCGCCCGCCCCGTGTCCTGACTGTGGGGCCTGCCCGCCCCGTGTCCTGACTGTGGGTCCCGCCCGCCCCGTGTCCTGACTGTGGGTCCCGCCCGCCCCGTGTCCTGACTGTGGGGCTCGCCCGCCCCGGGTCTAGCCTCAGGTCTGGACTGTGGGGCCGCCAGCCCCGGGTTTAGCCCCAGGTCTTGACTATGGGGCATCCCGCCCCGTATCTGGACTGTGGGGCCCGTCCACCCCGTGTCTGGACTGTGGGCCTCCTGCCCCAGGTCTAGCCCCAGGTCTGGACTGTGGGGCCACCTGCCCCGGGATTAGCCCCAGGTCTTGACTATGGGGCATGCCCGCCCCGTATCTGGACTGTGGGGCCCTTCCGCCCCGTGTCCGGACTGTGGGGCCCGTCCGCGCCGTGTCCGGACTGTGGGGCCCGTCCGCGCCGTGTCCGGACTGTGGGGCCCGTCCGCCCCGTGTCCGGACTGTGGGGCCCGTCCGCCCCGTGTCCGGACTGTGGGGCCCGTCCGCCCCGTGTCCGGACTGTGGGGCCTGTCCGCCCCGTGTCCGGACTGTGGGGCCCGTCCGCCCCGTGTCCGGACTGTGGGGCCCGTCCGCCCCGTGTCCGGACTGTGGGGTCCGTCCACCCCGGGTCTAGCCCCAGGTCTGGACTGTGGGGCATGTCCACCCCATGTCAGGTCTGTGAACCCCGTCCACCCCGTGTCTAGAATATGGGACCGCCTGCCCTGGGTCTAGCCTCAGGTCTGGACTGTGGGGCCGCCTGCCCCGGGTCTAGCCCCAGGTCTGGACTATGGGGCATGCCCGCCCCGTGTCCGGACTGTGGGGCTCGTCCACCCCGTGTCTGGACTATGGGCCGCCTGCCCCGGGTCTAGCCCCAGGTCTGGACTGTGGGGCCTGCCCGCCCCGTGTCGTGACTGTGGGGCCCGCCCGCCCCGTGTCCTGACTGTGGGGCCCGCCCGCCCCGTGTCCTGACTGTGGGGCCCGCCCGCCCCGTGTCCTGACTGTGGGGCTCGCCCGCCCCGTGTCCAGACTGTGGGGCTCATCCGCTCCGTGTCTGGACTGTGGGGCCGCCTGCCCCGGGTCTAGCCCCAGGTCTTGACTATGGGTCATGCCCGCCCCGTGTCCGGACTGTGGGGCCCGTCCGCCCCGAGCCTGGACTGTGGGCCGCGTGCTCCGGGTCTAGCCCCAGGTCTGGACTGTGGGGCATGCCTGCTCCGTGTCCGGACTGTGGGGCCCGTCCACCCCGTGTCCGGACTGTGGGCCGTCTGCCCCGGGTCTAGCCCCAGATCTGGACTGTGGGGCCGCCTGCCCCGGGATTAGCCCTGTGTTCGGACTGTGGGGCCCGCCCGCCCCATGTCCTGACTGTGGAGCCCGCCCTCCCAGTGTCCTGACCGTGGGGCCCGCCCGCCCCGTGTCCTGACTGTGGGGCCCGCCCGCCCCGTGTCCTGACTGTGGGGCCCGCCCGCCCCGTGTCCTGACTGTGGGGCCCGCCCGCCCCGTGTCCTGACTGTGGGGCCCGCCCGCCCCGTGTCCTGACTGTGGGGCCCGCCCGCCCCGAGTCCTGACTGTGGGGCCCGCCCGCCCCGAGTCCAGACTGTGGGGCCCGCCCGCCCCGTGTCCTGACTGTGGGTCCTGCCCGCCCCGTGTCCTGACTGTGGGGCTCGCCCGCCCCGGGTCTAGCCTCAGGTCTGGACTGTGGGGCCGCCAGCCCCGGGTTTAGCCCCAGGTCTTGACTATGGGGCATCCCGCCCCGTATCTGGACTGTGGGGCCCGTCCACCCCGTGTCTGGACTGTGGGGCCCGTCCGCCCCGTGTCCAGACTGTGGGGCCCGTCCGCCCCGTGTCCGGACTGTGGGGCCCGTCCGCCCCGTGTCCGGACTGTGGGGCCCGTCCGCCCCGTGTCCGGACTGTGGGGCCCGTCCGCCCCGTGTCCGGACTGTGGGGCCCGTCCGCCCCGTGTCCGGACTGTGGGGCCCGTCCACCCCGGGTCTAGCCCCAGGTCTGGACTGTGGGGCATGTCCACCCCATGTCAGGTCTGTGAAGCCCGTCCACCCCGTGTCTAGAATATGGGACCGCCTGCCCTGGGTCTAGCCTCAGGTCTGGACTGTGGGGCCGCCTGCCCCGGGTCTAGCCCCAGGTCTGGACTATGGGGCATGCCCGCCCCGTGTCCGGACTGTGGGGCCCGTCCACCCCGTGTCTGGACTATGGGCCGCCTGCCCCGGGTCTAGCCCCAGGTCTGGACTGTGGGGCCTGCCCGCCCCGTGTCCTGACTGTGGGGCCCGCCCGCCCCATGTCCTGACTGTGGAGCCCGCCCGCCCCGTGTCCTGACTGTGGGGCCCGCCCGCCCCGTGTCCTGACTGTGGGGCCCGCCCGCCCCGTGTCCTGACTGTGGGGCCCGCCCGCCCCGTGTCCTGACTGTGGGGCTCGCCCGCCCCGTGTCCAGACTGTGGGGCTCATCCGCTCCGTGTCTGGACTGTGGGGCCGCCTGCCCCGGGTCTAGCCCCAGGTCTTGACTATGGGTCATGCCCGCCCCGTATCCGGACTGTGGGGCCCGTCCACCCCGTGTCTAGAATGTGGGGCCGCCTGCCCCGGGTCTAGCCTCAGGTCTGGACTGTGGGGCCGCCTGCCCCGGGTCTAGCCCCAGGTCTTGACTATGGGTCATGCCCGCCCCGTGCCCTGACTGTGGGGCTCGCCCGCCCCGTGTCCGGACTGTGGGGCTCGCCCGCCCCGTGTCCGGACTGTGGGGCTCGTCCACCCCGTGTCTGGACTATGGGCCGCCTGCCCCGGGTCTAGCCCCAGGTCTGGACTGTGGGGCCTGCCCGCCCCGTGTCCTGACTGTGGGGCCCGCCCGCCCCGTGTCCTGACTGTGGGGCCCGCCCGCCCCGTGTCCTGACTGTGGGGCCCGCCCGCCCCGTGTCCAGACTGTGGGGCTCATCCGCTCCGTGTCTGGACTGTGGGGCCGCCTGCCCCGGGTCTAGCCCCAGGTCTTGACTATGGGTCATGCCCGCCCCGTGTCCGGACTGTGGGCCGTCTGCCCCGGGTCTAGCCCCAGATCTGGACTGTGGGGCCGCCTGCCCCGGGATTAGCCCTGTGTTCGGACTGTGGGGCCCGCCCGCCCCATGTCCTGACTGTGGAGCCCGCCCTCCCAGTGTCCTGACTGTGGGGCCCGCCCGCCCCGTGTCCTGACTGTGGGGCCCGCCCGCCCCGTGTCCGGACTGTGGGGCCGCCAGCCCCGGGTTTAGCCCCAGGTCTTGACTATGGGGCATCCCGCCCCGTATCTGGACTGTGGGGCCCGTCCACCCCGTGTCTGGACTGTGGGCCGCCTGCCCCGGGTCTAGCCCCAGGTCTGGACTGTGGGGCCACCTGCCCCGGGATTAGCCCCAGGTCTTGACTATGGGGCATCCCGCCCCGTATCTGGACTGTGGGGCCCGTCCACCCCGTGTCTGGACTATGGGCCGCCTGCCCCGGGTCTAGCCCCAGGTCTGGACTGTGGGGCCTGCCCGCCCCGTGTCCTGACTGTGGGGCCCGCCCGCCCCCGCCCGCCCCATGTCCTGACTGTGGAGCCCGCCCGCCCCGTGTCCTGACTGTGGGGCCCGCCCGCCCCGTGTCCGGACTGTGGGGCCCGCCCGCCCCGTGTCCGGACTGTGGGGCCCGTCCGCCCCGTGTCCGGACTGTGGGGCCCGTCCGCCCCGTGTCCGGACTGTGGGGCCCGTCCGCCCCGTGTCCGGACTGTGGGGCCCGTCCGCCCCGTGTCCGGACTGTGGGGCCCGTCCGCCCCGTGTCCGGACTGTGGGGCCCGTCCGCCCCGTGTCCGGACTGTGGGGCCCGTCCGCCCCGTGTCCGGACTGTGGGGCCCGTCCGCCCCGTGTCCGGACTGTGGGGCCCGTCCGCCCCGTGTCCGGACTGTGGGGCCCGTCCGCCCCGTGTCCGGACTGTGGGGCCCGTCCGCCCCGTGTCCGGACTGTGGGGCCCGTCCGCCCCGTGTCCGGACTGTGGGGCCCGTCCGCCCCGTGTCCGGACTGTGGGGCCCGCCCACCCCGTGTCCGGACTGTGGGGCCCGTCCGCCCCGTGTCCGGACTGTGGGGCCCGTCCACCCCGGGTCTAGCCCCAGGTCTGGACTGTGGGGCATGTCCACCCCATGTCAGGTCTGTGAAGCCCGTCCACCCCGTGTCTAGAATATGGGACCGCCTGCCCCAGGTCTAGCCTCAGGTCTGGACTGTGGGGCCGCCTGCCCCGGGTCTTGCCCCGGGTCTAGCCCCAGGTCTGGACTATGGGGCATGCCCGCCCCGTGTCCGGACTGTGGGGCCCGTCCACCCCGTGTCTGGACTATGGGCCGCCTGCCCCGGGTCTAGCCCCAGGTCTGGACTGTGGGGCCCGCCCGCCCCGTGTCCTGACTGTGGGGCCCGCCCGCCCCGTGTCCTGACTGTGGAGCCCGCCCGCCCCGTGTCCTGACTGTGGAGCCCGCCCGCCCCGTGTCCTGACTGTGGGGCCCGCCCGCCCCGTGTCCTGACTGTGGGGCCCGCCCGCCCCGTGTCCTGACTGTGGGGCCCGCCCGCCCCGTGTCCGGACTGTGGGGCCCGTCCACCCCGGGTCTAGCCCCAGGTCTGGACTGTGGGGCATGTCCGCCCCATGTCAGGTCTGTGAAGCCCGTCCACCCCGTGTCTAGAATATGGGACTGCCTGCCCCGGGTCAAGCCTCAGGTCTGGACTGTGGTCCGCCTGCCCCGGGTCTAGCCCCAGGTCTGGACTATGGGGCATGCCCGCCCCGTGTCCGGACTGTGGGGCCCGTCCACCCCGTGTCTGGACTATGGGCCGCCTGCCCCGGGTCTAGCCCCAGGTCTGGACTGTGGGGCCCGCCCGCCCCGTGTCCTGACTGTGGGGCCCGCCCACCCCATGTCCTGACTGTGGAGCCCGCCCCGTGTCCTGACTGTGGAGCCCGCCCGCCCCGTGTCCTGACTGTGGGGCCCGCCCGCCCCGTGTCCTTACTGTGGGGCCCGCCCGCCCCGTGTCCTGACTGTGGGGCCCGCCCGCCCCGTGTCCTGACTGTGGGGCCCGCCCGCCCCGTGTCCTGACTGTGGGGCCCGCCCGCCCCGTGTCCTGACTGTGGGGCCTGCCCGCCCCGTGTCCTGACTGTGGGTCCCGCCCGCCCCGTGTCCTGACTGTGGGTCCCGCCCGCCCCGTGTCCTGACTGTGGGGCTCGCCCGCCCCGGGTCTAGCCTCAGGTCTGGACTGTGGGGCCGCCAGCCCCGGGTTTAGCCCCAGGTCTTGACTATGGGGCATCCCGCCCCGTATCTGGACTGTGGGGCCCGTCCACCCCGTGTCTGGACTGTGGGCCTCCTGCCCCAGGTCTAGCCCCAGGTCTGGACTGTGGGGCCACCTGCCCCGGGATTAGCCCCAGGTCTTGACTATGGGGCATGCCCGCCCCGTATCTGGACTGTGGGGCCCTTCCGCCCCGTGTCCGGACTGTGGGGCCCGTCCGCGCCGTGTCCGGACTGTGGGGCCCGTCCGCCCCGTGTCCGGACTGTGGGGCCCGTCCGCCCCGTGTCCGGACTGTGGGGCCCGTCCGCCCCGTGTCCGGACTGTGGGGCCCGTCCGCCCCGTGTCCGGACTGTGGGGCCCGTCCGCCCCGTGTCCGGACTGTGGGGCCCGTCCGCCCCGTGTCCGGACTGTGGGGCCTGTCCGCCCCGTGTCCGGACTGTGGGGCCCGTCCGCCCCGTGTCCGGACTGTGGGGCCCGTCCGCCCCGTGTCCGGACTGTGGGGCCCGTCCACCCCGGGTCTAGCCCCAGGTCTGGACTGTGGGGCATGTCCACCCCATGTCAGGTCTGTGAACCCCGTCCACCCCGTGTCTAGAATATGGGACCGCCTGCCCTGGGTCTAGCCTCAGGTCTGGACTGTGGGGCCGCCTGCCCCGGGTCTAGCCCCAGGTCTGGACTATGGGGCATGCCCGCCCCGTGTCCGGACTGTGGGGCTCGTCCACCCCGTGTCTGGACTATGGGCCGCCTGCCCCGGGTCTAGCCCCAGGTCTGGACTGTGGGGCCTGCCCGCCCCGTGTCGTGACTGTGGGGCCCGCCCGCCCCGTGTCCTGACTGTGGGGCCCGCCCGCCCCGTGTCCTGACTGTGGGGCCCGCCCGCCCCGTGTCCTGACTGTGGGGCTCGCCCGCCCCGTGTCCAGACTGTGGGGCTCATCCGCTCCGTGTCTGGACTGTGGGGCCGCCTGCCCCGGGTCTAGCCCCAGGTCTTGACTATGGGTCATGCCCGCCCCGTGTCCGGACTGTGGGGCCCGTCCGCCCCGAGCCTGGACTGTGGGCCGCGTGCTCCGGGTCTAGCCCCAGGTCTGGACTGTGGGGCATGCCTGCTCCGTGTCCGGACTGTGGGGCCCGTCCACCCCGTGTCCGGACTGTGGGCCGTCTGCCCCGGGTCTAGCCCCAGATCTGGACTGTGGGGCCGCCTGCCCCGGGATTAGCCCTGTGTTCGGACTGTGGGGCCCGCCCGCCCCATGTCCTGACTGTGGAGCCCGCCCTCCCAGTGTCCTGACCGTGGGGCCCGCCCGCCCCGTGTCCTGACTGTGGGGCCCGCCCGCCCCGTGTCCTGACTGTGGGGCCCGCCCGCCCCGTGTCCTGACTGTGGGGCCCGCCCGCCCCGTGTCCTGACTGTGGGGCCCGCCCGCCCCGAGTCCTGACTGTGGGGCCCGCCCGCCCCGAGTCCAGACTGTGGGGCCCGCCCGCCCCGTGTCCTGACTGTGGGTCCTGCCCGCCCCGTGTCCTGACTGTGGGGCTCGCCCGCCCCGGGTCTAGCCTCAGGTCTGGACTGTGGGGCCGCCAGCCCCGGGTTTAGCCCCAGGTCTTGACTATGGGGCATCCCGCCCCGTATCTGGACTGTGGGGCCCGTCCACCCCGTGTCTGGACTGTGGGGCCCGTCCGCCCCGTGTCCAGACTGTGGGGCCCGTCCGCCCCGTGTCCGGACTGTGGGGCCCGTCCGCCCCGTGTCCGGACTGTGGGGCCCGTCCGCCCCGTGTCCGGACTGTGGGGCCCGTCCGCCCCGTGTCCGGACTGTGGGGCCCGTCCGCCCCGTGTCCGGACTGTGGGGCCCGTCCACCCCGGGTCTAGCCCCAGGTCTGGACTGTGGGGCATGTCCACCCCATGTCAGGTCTGTGAAGCCCGTCCACCCCGTGTCTAGAATATGGGACCGCCTGCCCTGGGTCTAGCCTCAGGTCTGGACTGTGGGGCCGCCTGCCCCGGGTCTAGCCCCAGGTCTGGACTATGGGGCATGCCCGCCCCGTGTCCGGACTGTGGGGCCCGTCCACCCCGTGTCTGGACTATGGGCCGCCTGCCCCGGGTCTAGCCCCAGGTCTGGACTGTGGGGCCTGCCCGCCCCGTGTCCTGACTGTGGGGCCCGCCCGCCCCATGTCCTGACTGTGGAGCCCGCCCGCCCCGTGTCCTGACTGTGGGGCCCGCCCGCCCCGTGTCCTGACTGTGGGGCCCGCCCGCCCCGTGTCCTGACTGTGGGGCCCGCCCGCCCCGTGTCCTGACTGTGGGGCTCGCCCGCCCCGTGTCCAGACTGTGGGGCTCATCCGCTCCGTGTCTGGACTGTGGGGCCGCCTGCCCCGGGTCTAGCCCCAGGTCTTGACTATGGGTCATGCCCGCCCCGTATCCGGACTGTGGGGCCCGTCCACCCCGTGTCTAGAATGTGGGGCCGCCTGCCCCGGGTCTAGCCTCAGGTCTGGACTGTGGGGCCGCCTGCCCCGGGTCTAGCCCCAGGTCTTGACTATGGGTCATGCCCGCCCCGTGCCCTGACTGTGGGGCTCGCCCGCCCCGTGTCCGGACTGTGGGGCTCGCCCGCCCCGTGTCCGGACTGTGGGGCTCGTCCACCCCGTGTCTGGACTATGGGCCGCCTGCCCCGGGTCTAGCCCCAGGTCTGGACTGTGGGGCCTGCCCGCCCCGTGTCCTGACTGTGGGGCCCGCCCGCCCCGTGTCCTGACTGTGGGGCCCGCCCGCCCCGTGTCCTGACTGTGGGGCCCGCCCGCCCCGTGTCCAGACTGTGGGGCTCATCCGCTCCGTGTCTGGACTGTGGGGCCGCCTGCCCCGGGTCTAGCCCCAGGTCTTGACTATGGGTCATGCCCGCCCCGTGTCCGGACTGTGGGCCGTCTGCCCCGGGTCTAGCCCCAGATCTGGACTGTGGGGCCGCCTGCCCCGGGATTAGCCCTGTGTTCGGACTGTGGGGCCCGCCCGCCCCATGTCCTGACTGTGGAGCCCGCCCTCCCAGTGTCCTGACTGTGGGGCCCGCCCGCCCCGTGTCCTGACTGTGGGGCCCGCCCGCCCCGTGTCCGGACTGTGGGGCCGCCAGCCCCGGGTTTAGCCCCAGGTCTTGACTATGGGGCATCCCGCCCCGTATCTGGACTGTGGGGCCCGTCCACCCCGTGTCTGGACTGTGGGCCGCCTGCCCCGGGTCTAGCCCCAGGTCTGGACTGTGGGGCCACCTGCCCCGGGATTAGCCCCAGGTCTTGACTATGGGGCATCCCGCCCCGTATCTGGACTGTGGGGCCCGTCCACCCCGTGTCTGGACTATGGGCCGCCTGCCCCGGGTCTAGCCCCAGGTCTGGACTGTGGGGCCTGCCCGCCCCGTGTCCTGACTGTGGGGCCCGCCCGCCCCCGCCCGCCCCATGTCCTGACTGTGGAGCCCGCCCGCCCCGTGTCCTGACTGTGGGGCCCGCCCGCCCCGTGTCCGGACTGTGGGGCCCGCCCGCCCCGTGTCCGGACTGTGGGGCCCGTCCGCCCCGTGTCCGGACTGTGGGGCCCGTCCGCCCCGTGTCCGGACTGTGGGGCCCGTCCGCCCCGTGTCCGGACTGTGGGGCCCGTCCGCCCCGTGTCCGGACTGTGGGGCCCGTCCGCCCCGTGTCCGGACTGTGGGGCCCGTCCGCCCCGTGTCCGGACTGTGGGGCCCGTCCGCCCCGTGTCCGGACTGTGGGGCCCGTCCGCCCCGTGTCCGGACTGTGGGGCCCGTCCGCCCCGTGTCCGGACTGTGGGGCCCGTCCGCCCCGTGTCCGGACTGTGGGGCCCGTCCGCCCCGTGTCCGGACTGTGGGGCCCGTCCGCCCCGTGTCCGGACTGTGGGGCCCGCCCACCCCGTGTCCGGACTGTGGGGCCCGTCCGCCCCGTGTCCGGACTGTGGGGCCCGTCCACCCCGGGTCTAGCCCCAGGTCTGGACTGTGGGGCATGTCCACCCCATGTCAGGTCTGTGAAGCCCGTCCACCCCGTGTCTAGAATATGGGACCGCCTGCCCCAGGTCTAGCCTCAGGTCTGGACTGTGGGGCCGCCTGCCCCGGGTCTTGCCCCGGGTCTAGCCCCAGGTCTGGACTATGGGGCATGCCCGCCCCGTGTCCGGACTGTGGGGCCCGTCCACCCCGTGTCTGGACTATGGGCCGCCTGCCCCGGGTCTAGCCCCAGGTCTGGACTGTGGGGCCCGCCCGCCCCGTGTCCTGACTGTGGGGCCCGCCCGCCCCGTGTCCTGACTGTGGAGCCCGCCCGCCCCGTGTCCTGACTGTGGAGCCCGCCCGCCCCGTGTCCTGACTGTGGGGCCCGCCCGCCCCGTGTCCTGACTGTGGGGCCCGCCCGCCCCGTGTCCTGACTGTGGGGCCCGCCCGCCCCGTGTCCGGACTGTGGGGCCCGTCCACCCCGGGTCTAGCCCCAGGTCTGGACTGTGGGGCATGTCCGCCCCATGTCAGGTCTGTGAAGCCCGTCCACCCCGTGTCTAGAATATGGGACTGCCTGCCCCGGGTCAAGCCTCAGGTCTGGACTGTGGTCCGCCTGCCCCGGGTCTAGCCCCAGGTCTGGACTATGGGGCATGCCCGCCCCGTGTCCGGACTGTGGGGCCCGTCCACCCCGTGTCTGGACTATGGGCCGCCTGCCCCGGGTCTAGCCCCAGGTCTGGACTGTGGGGCCCGCCCGCCCCGTGTCCTGACTGTGGGGCCCGCCCGCCCCATGTCCTGACTGTGGGGCCCGCCCGCCCCGTGTCCTGACTGTGGGGCCCGCCCGCCCCGTGTCCTGACTGTGGGGCCCGCCCGCCCCGTGTCCTGACTGTGGGGCCCGCCCGCCCCGTGTCCTGACTGTGGGGCCCGCCCGCCCCGTGTCCTGACTGTGGGGCCCGCCCGCCCCGTGTCCTGACTGTGGGGCCCGCCCGCCCCGTGTCCTGACTGTGGGGCCCGCCCGCCCCGTGTCCTGACTGTGGGTCCCGCCCGCCCCGTGTCCTGACTGTGGGTCCCGCCCGCCCCGTGTCCTGACTGTGGGGCTCGCCCGCCCCGGGTCTAGCCTCAGGTCTGGACTGTGGGGCCGCCAGCCCCGGGTTTAGCCCCAGGTCTTGACTATGGGGCATCCCGCCCCGTATCTGGACTGTGGGGCCCGTCCACCCCGTGTCTGGACTGTGGGCCGCCTGCCCCGGGTCTAGCCCCAGGTCTGGACTGTGGGGCCACCTGCCCCGGGATTAGCCCCAGGTCTTGACTATGGGGCATGCCCGCCCCGTATCTGGACTGTGGGGCCCGTCCGCCCCGTGTCCGGACTGTGGGGCCCGTCCGCGCCGTGTCCGGACTGTGGGGCCCGTCCGCCCCGTGTCCGGACTGTGGGGCCCGTCCGCCCCGTGTCCGGACTGTGGGGCCCGTCCGCCCCGTGTCCGGACTGTGGGGCCCGTCCGCCCCGTGTCCGGACTGTGGGGCCCGTCCGCCCCGTGTCCGGACTGTGGGGCCCGTCCGCCCCGTGTCCGGACTGTGGGGCCCGTCCGCCCCGGGTCTAGCCCCAGGTCTGGACTGTGGGGCATGTCCACCCCATGTCAGGTCTGTGAAGCCCGTCCACCCCGTGTCTAGAATATGGGACCGCCTGCCCTGGGTCTAGCCTCAGGTCTGGACTGTGGGGCCGCCTGCCCCGGGTCTAGCCCCAGGTCTGGACTATGGGGCATGCCCGCCCCGTGTCCGGACTGTGGGGCCCGTCCACCCCGTGTCTGGACTATGGGCCGCCTGCCCCGGGTCTAGCCCCAGGTCTGGACTGTGGGGCCTGCCCGCCCCGTGTCCTGACTGTGGGGCCCGCCCGCCCCATGTCCTGACTGTGGAGCCCGCCCGCCCCGTGTCCTGACTGTGGAGCCCGCCCGCCCCGTGTCCTGACTGTGGGGCCCGCCCGCCCCGTGTCCTGACTGTGGGGCCCGCCCGCCCCGTGTCCTGACTGTGGGGCCCGCCCGCCCCGTGTCTTGACTGTGGGTCCCGCCCGCCCCGTTTCCTGACTGTGGGTCCCGCCCGCCCCGTGTCTTGACTGTAGGGCTCGCCCGCCCCGTGTCCAGACTGTGGGGCTCATCCGCTCCGTGTCTGGACTGTGGGGCCGCCTGCCCCGGGTCTAGCCCCAGGTCTTGACTATGGGTCATGCCCGCCCCGTATCCGGACTGTGGGGCCCGTCCACCCCGTGTCTAGAATGTGGGGCCGCCTGCCCCGGGTCTAGCCCCAGGTCTGGACTGTGGGGCCACCTGCCCCGGGATTAGCCCTGTGTCCGGACTGTGGGGCCCGTCCACCCCGTGTCCGGACTGTGGGGCCCGTCCACCCCGTGTTCGGACTGTGGGGCCCGTCCACCCCGTGTCCGGACTGTGGGGCCCGTCCACCCCGTGTCCGGACTGTGGGGCCCGTCCACCCCGTGTCCGGACTGTGGGGCCCGTCCACCCCGTGTCCGGACTGTGGGGCCCGTCCACCCCGTGTCCGGACTGTGGGGCCCGTCCACCCCGTGTCCGGACTGTGGGGCCCGTCCACCCCGTGTCCGGACTGTGGGGCCCGTCCACCCAGTGTCCGGACTGTGGGGCCCGTCCACCCCGTGTCCGGACTGTGGGTCGCCTGCCCCGGGTCTAGCCCCCGGTCTGGACTGTGGGGCATGTCCGCCCCATGTCAGGTCTGTGAAGTCCGTCCACCCCGTGTCTACAATATGGGACCGCCTGTCCCGGGTCTAGCCTCAGGTCTGGACTGTGGGGCCGCCTGCCCCGGGTCTAGCCCCAGGTCTGGACTGTGGGGCCCGCCCGCCCCGTGTCCTGACTGTGGGGCCCGCCCGCCCCGTGTCCTGACTGTGGAGCCCGCCCGCCCCATGTCCTGACTGTGGTGCCCGCCCGCCCCGTGTCCTGACTGTGGAGCCCGCCCGCCCCGTGTCTTGACTGTGGAGCCCGCTCGCCCCGTGTCCTGACTGTGGAGCCCGCCCGCCCCGTGTCCTGACTGTGGAGCCCGCCCGCCCCGTGTCCTGACTGTGGAGCCCGCCCGCCCCGTGTCCTGACTGTGGAGCCCGCCCGCCCCGTGTCCTGACTGTGGAGCCCGCCCGCCCCGTGTCCTGACTGTGGAGACCGCCCGCCCCGTGTCCTGACTGTGGGGCCCGCCCGCCCCGTGTCCTGACTGTGGGGCCCGCCCGCCCCGTGTCCTGACTGTGGGGTCCGCCCACCCGCCCCGTGTCCTGACTGTGGGGCCCGCCCGCCCCGTGTCCTGACTGTGGGGCCCGCCCGCCCCGTGTCCTGACTGTGGGGCCCGCCCGCCCCGTGTCCTGACTGTGGGGCCCGCCCGCCCCGTGTCCTGACTGTGGGGCTCGCCCGCCCCGTGTCCGGACTGTGGGGCTCGCCCGCCCCGTGTCCGGACTGTGGGGCTCGCCCGCCCCGTGTCCGGACTTTGGGGCCGCCTGCCCCGGGTCTAGCCCCGTTTCCGGTCTGTGGGGCACGCCCGCCCCAAGCTTGGACTGTGGGGCCCGTCCCTCCCGGGTCTAGCCCCGAGCCTGGACTGTGGGGCCCGGCCGCCCTATATCCGGACTGCGGCCGCCCAGTGTCCGGACTATGGGCCCGTCCGCCCCGTTTCCGGACTGTGGGGCCGCCTGCATCGGGTCTAGCCCCAGGTCTGGACAGTGGGGCCGCCCGCCCCGAGTCTAGCCCCAGGTCTGGACTGTGGGGCCCCCCGCCAGCCCCGGGTACGGACTGTGGGGCCCCCCGCTCACCCTGAGTCTGGACTGTGGGGAAGCCTGCCCCGGGTCTGGACTGTGGGGCATGTCCGCCCCATGTCAGGACTGTGGGGCCCGTCCACCCCGTGTCTGGACTGTGGGGCCGCCTGCCCCTGGTCTAGCCTCAGGTCTGGACTGTGGGGCCGCCTGCCCCGGGGCTAGCCCCGTGTCCGGACTGTGGGGCCCGTCCGCCCCGAGCCTGGACTGTGGGGCCCGTCCGCCCCGAGCCTGGACTGTGGGCCGCGTGCTCCGGGTCTAGCCTCAGGTCTGGACTGTGGGGCATGCCTGCTCCGTGTCCGGACTGTGGGGCCCGTCCACCCCGTGTCCGGACTGTGGGCCGTCTGCCCCGGGTCTAGCCCCAGGTCTGGACTGTGGGGCCGCCTGCCCCGGGATTAGCCCTGTGTTCGGACTGTGGAGCCCGCCCTCCTAGTGTCCTGACTGTGGGGCCCGCCCGCCCCGAGTCCAGACTGTGGGGCCCGCCCGCCCCGAGTCCAGACTGTGGGGCCCGCCCGCCCCGAGTCCAGACTGTGGGGCCCGCCCGCCCCGAGTCCAGACTGTGGGGCCCGCCCGCCCCGAGTCCAGACTGTGGGGCCCGCCCGCCCCGAGTCCAGACTGTGGGGCCCGCCCGCCCCGAGTCCAGACTGTGGGGCCCGCCCGCCCCGAGTCCAGACTGTGGGGCCCGCCCGCCCCGAGTCCAGACTGTGGGGCCCGCCCGCCCCGTGTACTGACTGTGGGTCCCGCCCGCCCCGTGTCCTGACTGTGGGTCCCGCCCGCCCCGTGTCCTGACTGTGGGTCCCGCCCGCCCCGTGTCTTGACTGTGGGGCTCGCCCGCCCCGGGTCTAGCCTCAGGTCTGGACTGTGGGGCCGCCAGCCCCGGGTTTAGCCCCAGGTCTTGACTGTGGGGCCCGTCCGCCCCGTGTCCGGACTGTGGGGCCCGTCCGCCCCGTGTCCGGACTGTGGGGCCCGTCCGCCCCGTGTCCGGACTGTGGGGCCCGTCCGCCCCGTGTCCGGACTGTGGGGCCCGTCCGCCCCGTGTCCGGACTGTGGGGCCCGTCCGCCCCGTGTCCGGACTGTGGGGCCCGTCCGCCCCGTGTCCGGACTGTGGGGCCCGTCCGCCCCGTGTCCGGACTGTGGGGCCCGTCCGCCCCGTGTCCGGACTGTGGGGCCCGTCCGCCCCGTGTCCGGACTGTGGGGCCCGTCCGCCCCGTGTCCGGACTGTGGGGCCCGTCCGCCCCGTGTCCGGACTGTGGGGCCCGTCCGCCCCGTGTCCGGACTGTGGGGCCCGTCCGCCCCGTGTCCGGACTGTGGGGCCCGTCCGCCCCGTGTCCGGACTGTGGGGCCCGTCCGCCCCGTGTCCGGACTGTGGGGCCCGTCCGCCCCGTGTCCGGACTGTGGGGCCCGTCCACCCCGGGTCTAGCCCCAGGTCTGGACTGTGGGGCATGTCCACCCCATGTCAGGTCTGTGAAGCCCGTCCACCCCGTGTCTAGAATATGGGACCGCCTGCCCCGGGTCTAGCCTCAGGTCTGGACTGTGGGGCCGCCTGCCCCGGGTCTAGCCCCAGGTCTGGACTATGGGGCATGCCCGCCCCGTGTCCGGACTGTGGGGCCCGTCCACCCCGTGTCTGGACTATGAGCCGCCTGCCCCGGGTCTAGCCCCAGGTCTGGACTGTGGGGCCCGCCCGCCCCGTGTCCTGACTGTGGGGCCCACCCGCCCCGTGTCCTGACTGTGGAGCCCGCCCGCCCCGTGTCCTGACTGTGGGGCCCGCCCGCCCCGTGTCCTGACTGTGGGGCCCGCCCGCCCCGTGTCCTGACTGTGGGGCCCGCCCGCCCCGTGTCCTGACTGTGGGGCCCGCCCGCCCCGTGTCCTGACTGTGGGTCCCGCCCGCCCCGTGTCTTGACTGTGGGTCCCGCCCGCCCCGTGTCCTGACTGTGGGTCCCGCCCGCCCCGTGTCCTGACTGTGGGGCTCGCCCGCCCCGTGTCCAGACTGTGGGGCTCATCCGCTCCGTGTCTGGACTGTGGGGCCGCCTGCCCCGGGTCTAGCCCCAGGTCTTGACTATGGGTCATGCCCGCCCCGTATCCGGACTGTGGGGCCCGTCCACCCCGGGTCTAGCCCCAGGTCTGGACTGTGGGGCATGTCCACCCCATGTCAGGTCTGTGAAGCCCGTCCACCCCGTGTCTAGAATATGGGACCGCCTGCCCCGGGTCTAGCCTCAGGTCTGGACTGTGGGGCCGCCTGCCCCGGGTCTAGCCCCAGGTCTGGACTATGGGGCATGCCCGCCCCGTGTCCGGACTGTGGGGCCCGTCCACCCCGTGTCTGGACTATGAGCCGCCTGCCCCGGGTCTAGCCCCAGGTCTGGACTGTGGGGCCCGCCCGCCCCGTGTCCTGACTGTGGGGCCCGCCCGCCCCGTGTCCTGACTGTGGAGCCCGCCCGCCCCGTGTCCTGACTGTGGGGCCCGCCCGCCCCGTGTCCTGACTGTGGGGCCCGCCCGCCCCGTGTCCTGACTGTGGGGCCCGCCCGCCCCGTGTCCTGACTGTGGGGCCCGTCCGCCCCGTGTCCTGACTGTGGGGCCCGCCCGCCCCGTGTCCTGACTGTGGGTCCCGCCCGCCCCGTGTCTTGACTGTGGGTCCCGCCCGCCCCGTGTCCTGACTGTGGGTCCCGCCCGCCCCGTGTCCTGACTGTGGGGCTCGCCCGCCCCGTGTCCAGACTGTGGGGCTCATCCGCTCCGTGTCTGGACAGTGGGGCCGCCTGCCCCGGGTCTAGCCCCAGGTCTTGACTATGGGTCATGCCCGCCCCGTATCCGGACTGTGGGGCCCGTCCACCCCGTGTCTAGAATGTGGGGCCGCCTGCCCCGGGTCTAGCCTCAGGTCTGGACTGTGGGGCCGCCTGCCCCGGGTCTAGCCCCAGGTCTTGACTATGGGTCATGCCCGCCCCGTATCCGGACTGTGGGGCCCGTCCACCCCGTGTCTAGAATGTGGGGCCGCCTACCCCGGGTCTAGCCTCAGGTCTGGACTGTGGGGCCGCCAGCCCCGGGTTTAGCCCCAGGTCTTGACTATGGGGCATGCCCGCCCCGTATCTGGAGTGTGGGGCCCGTCCACCCCGTGTCTGGACTGTGGGCCGCCTGCCCCGGGTCTAGCCCTGTGTCCGGACTGTGGGGCCCGTCCACCCCGTGTCCGGACTGTGGGGCCCGTCCACCCCGTGTCCGGACTGTGGGGCCCGTCCACCCCGTGTCCGGACTGTGGGGCCCGTCCACCCCGTGTCCGGACTGTGGGGCCCGTCCACCCCGTGTCCGGACTGTGGGGCCCGTCCACCCAGTGTCCGGACTGTGGGGCCCGTCCACCCAGTGTCCGGACTGTGGGGCCCGTCCACCCAGTGTCCGGACTGTGGGGCCCGTCCACCCAGTGTCCGGACTGTGGGGCCCGTCCACCCAGTGTCCGGACTGTGGGGCCCGTCCACCCAGTGTCCGGACTGTGGGTCGCCTGCCCCAGGTCTAGCCCCCGGTCTGGGCTGTGGGGCATGTCCGCCCCATGTCAGGTCTGTGAAGCCCGTCCACCCCGTGTCTAGAATATGGGACCGCCTGCCCCGGGTCTAGCCTCAGGTCTGGACTGTGGGGCCGCCTGCCCCGGGTCTAGCCCCAGGTCTGGACTGTGGGGCCCGCCCGCCCCGTGTCCTGACTGTGGAGCCCGCCCGCCCCGTGTCCTGACTGTGGAGCCCGCCCGCCCCGTGTCCTGACTGTGGAGCCCGCCCGCCCCGTGTCCTGACTGTGGAGCCCGCCCGCCCCGTGTTCTGACTGTGGAGACCGCCCGCCCCGTGTCCTGACTGTGGGGTCCGCCCACCCGCCCCGTGTCCTGACTGTGGGGTCCGCCCACCCGCCCCGTGTCCTGACTGTGGGGCCCGCCCGCCCCGTGTCCTGACTGTTGGGCCCGCCCGCCCCGTGTCCTGACTGTGGAGCCCGCCCGCCCCGTGTTCTGACTGTGGAGACCGCCCGCCCCGTGTCCTGACTGTGGGGCCCGCCCGCCCCGTGTCCTGACTGTGGGGTCCGCCCACCCGCCCCGTGTCCTGACTGTAGGGTCCGCCCACCCGCCCCGTGTCCTGACTGTGGGGCCCGCCCGCCCCGTGTCCTGACTGTTGGGCCCGCCCGCCCCGTGTCCTGACTGTGGGGCCCGCCCGCCCCGTGTCCTGACTGTGGGGCTCGCCCGCCCCGTGTCCTGACTGTGGGGCTCGTCCGCCCCGTTTCCGGACTGTGGGGCCGCCTGCATCGGGTCTAGCCCGGGTACGGACTGTGGGGCCCCCCGCTCACCCTGAGTCTGGACTGTGGGGAAGCCTGCCCCGGGTCTGGACTGTGGGGCATGTCCGCCCCAAGTCAGGACTGTGGGGCCCGTCCACCCCGTGTCTGGACTGTGGGGCCGCCTGCCCCTGGTCTAGCCTCAGGTCTGGACTGTGGGGCCGCCTGCCCCGGGGCTAGCCCCGTGTCCGGACTGTGGGGCCCGTCCGCCCCGAGCCTGGACTGTGGGGCCCGTCCGCCCCGAGCCTGGACTGTGGGCCGCGTGCTCCGGGTCTAGCCCCAGGTCTGGACTGTGGGGCATGCCTGCTCCGTGTCCGGACTGTGGGGCCCGTCCACCCCGTGTCCGGACTGTGGGCCGTCTGCCCCGGGTCTAGCCCTGTGTTCGGACTGTGGGGCCCGCCCGCCCCATGTCCTGACTGTGGAGCCCGCCCTCCCAGTGTCCTGACTGTGGGGCCCGCCCGCCCCGTGTCCTGACTGTGGGGCCCGCCCGCCCCGTGTCCTGACTGTGGGGCCCGCCCGCCCCGAGTCCTGACTGTGGGGCCCGCCCGCCCCGAGTCCTGACTGTGGGGCCCGCCCGCCCCGAGTCCAGACTGTGGGGCCCGCCCGCCCCGAGTCCAGACTGTGGGGCCCCTCCGCCCCGAGTCCAGACTGTGGGGCCCCTCCGCCCCGAGTCCAGACTGTGGGGCCCATCCGCCCCGAGTCCAGACTGTGGGGCCCATCCGCCCCGAGTCCAGACTGTGGGGCCCATCCGCCCCGAGTCCAGACTGTGGGGCCCATCCGCCCCGAGTCCAGACTGTGGGGCCCATCCGCCCCGTGTCCGCACTTGGGGCCGCCTGCCCCGGGTCTAGCCCCAGGTCTGGACTGTGGGGCCACTAGCCCTGTGTCTGGACTGTGGGGCACGCCCGCCCCGAGCCTGGACTGTGGGACATGTCCGCCCCGAGTAGGAAAGGGGAGCCTGTCTGCCCCGGGCCTGGACGGTGGGGCCCGTCCTCCCCGAGCCTGGACCGAGGGGCCCGTCCGCCCCGAGCCTGGACCGAGGGGCCCGTCCGCCCCGAGCCTGGACCGAGGGGCCCGTCCGCCCCGAGCCTGGACCGAGGGGCCCGTCCGCCCCGAGCCTGGACCGAGGGGCCCGTCCGCCCCGAGCCTGGACCGAGGGGCCCGTCCGCCCCGAGCCTGGACCGAGGGGCCCGTCCAACCCGAGCCTGGACCGAGGGGCCCGTCCAACCCGAGCCTGGACCGAGGGGCCCGTCCAACCCGAGCCTGGACCGAGGGGCCCGTCCAACCCGAGCCTGGACCGAGGGGCCCGTCCAACCCGAGCCTGGACCGAGGGGCCCGTCCAACCCGAGCCTGGACCGAGGGGCCCGTCCAACCCGAGCCTGGACCGTGGGGCCCGTCCAACCCGAGCCTGGACCGTGGGGCCCGTCCAACCCGAGCCTGGACTGTGGGACCCGTCCGCCCTGTGTCTGGATTGTTAGGCCGCCTGTCCCGGATCTAGCCTCAGGTCCGGACTGTGGGGCCCGCCCGCCCCGGGTCCAGACTGTGGGGCCCGCCCGCCCCGGGTCCGGACTGTGGGACCCGCCCGCCCCGGGTCCGGACTGTGGGGCCCGTCCGCCCCGTGTCCGGACTGTGGGGCCCGTCCGCCCCGTGTCCGGACTGTGGGGCCCGTCCGCCCCGTGTCCGGACTGTGGGGCCCGTCCGCCCCGTGTCCGGACTGTGGGGCCCGTCCGCCCCGTGTCCGGACTGTGGGACCCGTCCGCCCCGTGTCCGGACTGTGGGGCTCGCCCGCCCCGTGTCCCGACTGTGGGGCTCGCCCGCCCCGTGTCCAGACTGTGGGGCCGCCTGCCCCGGGACTAGCCCCGTGTCCGGACTGTGAGGCCCGTCCGCCCCGAGCCCGGACTGTGGGGCCCGTCCGCCCCGTGTCCGGACTGTGGGACCCGTCCGCCCCGTGTCCGGACTGTGGGACCCGTCCGCCCCGTGTCCGGACTGTGGGGCCAGAGCGTGGACTGTGGGGCCCGTTCGCTCCGAGCCAATACTGTGCGGCTCATCCACCCCGTGTCCGGACTGTGGGGCTCATCCGCCCCGTGTCCAGACTTTGGGGCCGCCTGCCCCGAGACTAGCCCCGTGTCCGGACTGTGAGGCCCGTCCGCCCCGAGCCTGGACTGTGGGGCCCATCCGCCCCGTGTCCGGACTGTGGGTCCCGCCCGCCCCGTATCCTGACTGTGGGGCTCGCCCGCCCCGTGTCCAGACGGTGGGGCTCGCCCGCCCCGTGTCCAGACTGTGGGGCTCGCCCGCCCCGAGTCCAGACTGTGGGGCTCGTCCGCCCCGTGTCCGGACTTTGGGGCCGCCTGCCCCGGGACTAGCCCCGTGTCCGGACTGTGGGGCCCGTCCGCCCCGTGTCCGGACTGTGGGGCCCGTCCGCCCCGTGTCCGGACTGTGGGGCCCGTCCGCCCCGTGTCCGGACTGTGGGGCCCGTCCGCCCCGTGTCCGGACTGTGGGGCCCGTCCGCCCCGTGTCCGGACTGTGGGGCCCGTCCGCCCCGTGTCCGGACTGTGGGGCCCGTCCGCCCCGTGTCCGGACTGTGGGGCCCGTCCGCCCCGTGTCCGGACTGTGGGGCCCGTCCGCCCCGTGTCCGGACTGTGGGGCCCGTCCGCCCCGTGTCCGGACTGTGGGGCCCGTCCGCCCCGTGTCCGGACTGTGGGGCCCGTCCGCCCCGTGCCCGGACTGTGGGGCCCGTCCGCCCCGTGCCCGGACTGTGGGGCCCGTCCGCCCCGTGCCCGGACTGTGGGGCCCGTCCGCCCCGTGCCCGGACTGTGGGGCCCGTCCGCCCCGTGTCCGGACTGTGGGGCCCTCCGCCCCGTGTCCGGACTGTGGGATACGTCCGCCCCGTGTCCGGACTGTGGGATACGTCCGCCCCGTGTCCGGACTGTGGGGCCCGTCCGCCCCGTGTCCGGACTGTGGGGCCCGTCCGCCCCGTGTCCGGACTGTGGGACCCGTCCGCCCCGTGTCCGGACTGTGGGACCCGTCCGCCCCGTGTCCGGACTGTGGGACCCGTCCGCCCCGTGTCCGGACTGTGGGACCCGTCCGCCCCGTGTCCGGACTGTGGGGCTCGCCCGCCCCGTGTCCAGACTGTGGGGCTCGCCCGCCCCGTGTCCAGACTGTGGGGCTCGCCCGCCCCGTGTCCAGACTGTGGGGCCGCCTGCCCCGAGACTAGCCCCGTGTCCGGACTGTGAGGCCCGTCCGCCCCGAGCCTGGACTGTGGGGCCCATCCGCCCCGTGTCCGGACTGTGGGTCCCGGGTCCCGCCCGCCCCGTGTCCAGACTGTGGGGCTCGCCCGCCCTGTGTCCGGACTTTGGGGCCGCCTGCCCCGAGACTAGCCCCGTGTCCGGACTGTGAGGCCCGTCTGCCCCGAGCCTGGACTGTGGGGCCCATCCGCCCCGTGTCCGGACTGTGGGTCCCGGGTCCCGCCCGCCCCGTATCCTGACTGTGGGGCTCGCCCGCCCCGTGTCCGGACTGTGGGGCCCGTCCGCCCCGTGTCCGGACTGTGGGGCCCGTCCGCCCCGTGTCCGGACTGTGGGGCCCGTCCGCCCCGTGTCCGGACTGTGGGACCCGTCCGCCCCGTGTCCAGACTGTGGGGCCAGAGCGTGGACTGTGGGGCCCGTTCGCTCCGAGCCAATACTGTGGGGCTCATCCACCCCGTGTCCGGACTGTGGGGCTCATCCGCCCTGTGTCCGGACTTTGGGGCCGCCTGCCCCGAGACTAGCCCCGTGTCCGGACTGTGAGGCCCGTCCGCCCCGAGCCTGGACTGTGGGGCCCATCCGCCCCGTGTCCGGACTGTGGGTCCCGGGTCCCGCCCGCCCCGTATCCTGACTGTGGGGCCCGTCCGCCCCGTGTCCGGACTGTGGGGCCCGTCCGCCCCGTGTCCGGACTGTGGGGCCCGTCCGCCCCGTGTCCGGACTGTGGGGCCCGTCCGCCCCGTGTCCGGACTGTGGGGCCCGTCCGCCCCGTGTCCGGACTGTGGGGCCCGTCCGCCCCGTGTCCGGACTGTGGGGCCCGTCCGCCCCGTGTCCGGACTGTGGGGCCCGTCCGCCCCGTGTCCGGACTGTGGGGCCCGTCCGCCCCGTGTCCGGACTGTGGGGCCCGTCCGCCCCGTGTCCGGACTGTGGGGCCCGTCCGCCCCGTGTCCGGACTGTGGGGCCCGTCCGCCCCGTGTCCGGACTGTGGGGCCCGTCCGCCCCGTGTCCGGACTGTGGGGCCCGTCCGCCCCGTGTCCGGACTGTGGGGCCCGTCCGCCCCGTGTCCGGACTGTGGGGCCCGTCCGCCCCGTGTCCGGACTGTGGGGCCCGTCCGCCCCGTGTCCGGACTGTGGGGCCCGTCCGCCCCGTGTCCGGACTGTGGGGCCCGTCCGCCCCGTGTCCGGACTGTGGGGCCCGTCCACCCCGGGTCTAGCCCCAGGTCTGGACTGTGGGGCATGTCCACCCCATGTCAGGTCTGTGAAGCCCGTCCACCCCGTGTCTAGAATATGGGACCGCCTGCCCTGGGTCTAGCCTCAGGTCTGGACTGTGGGGCCGCCTGCCCCGGGTCTAGCCCCAGGTCTGGACTATGGGGCATGCCCGCCCCGTGTCCGGACTGTGGGGCCCGTCCACCCCGTGTCTGGACTATGGGCCGCCTGCCCCAGGTCTAGCCCCAGGTCTGGACTGTGGGGCCCGCCCGCCCCGTGTCCTGACTGTGGAGCTCGCCCGCCCCGTGTCCTGACTGTGGAGCCCGCCCGCCCCGTGTCCTGACTGTGGGGCCCGCCCGCCCCGTGTCCTGACTGTGGGTCCCGCCCGCCCCGTGTCCTGACTGTGGGGCTCGCCCGCCCCGTGTCCAGACTGTGGGGCTCATCCGCTCCGTGTCCAGACTGTGGGGCCGCCTGCCCCGGGTCTAGCCCCAGGTCTTGACTATGGGTCATGCCCGCCCCGTATCCGGACTGTGGGGCCTGTCCACCCCGTGTCTAGAATGTGGGGCCGCCTGCCCCGGGTCTAGCCTCAGGTCTGGACTGTGGGGCCGCCTGCCCCGGGTCTAGCCCCAGGTCTTGACTATGGGTCATGCCCGCCCCGTGCCCTGACTGTGGGGCTCGCCCGCCCCGTGTCCGGACTGTGGGGCTCGCCCGCCCCGTGTCCGGACTGTGGGGCTCATCCGCCCCGTGTCTGGACTTTGGGGCCGCCTGCCCCGGGTCTAGCCCCGTTTCCGGTCTGTGGGGCACGCCCGCCCCAAGCTTGGACTGTGGGGCCCGTCCCTCCCGGGTCTAGCCCCGAGCCTGGACTGTGGGGCCCGGCCGCCCTATATCCGGACTGCGGCCGCCCAGTGTCCGGACTATGGGCCCGTCCGCCCCGTTTCCGGACTGTGGGGCCGCCTGCATCGGGTCTAGCCCCAGGTCTGGACAGTGGGGCCGCCCGCCCCGAGTCTAGCCCCAGGTCTGGACTGTGGGGCCCCCCGCCAGCCCCGGGTACGGACTGTGGGGCCCCCCGCTCACCCTGAGTCTGGACTGTGGGGAAGCCGGCCCCGGGTCTGGACTGTGGGGCATGTCCGCCCCATGTCAGGACTGTGGGGCCCGTCCACCCCGTGTCTGGACTGTGGGGCCGCCTGCCCCTGGTCTAGCCTCAGGTCTGGACTGTGGGGCCGCCTGCCCCGGGGCTAGCCCCGTGTCTGGACTGTGGGGCCCGTCCGCCCCGAGCCTGGACTGTGGGGCCCGTCCGCCCCGAGCCTGGACTGTGGGCCGCGTGCTTCGGGTCTAGCCCCAGGTCTGGACTGTGGGGCATGCCTGCTCCGTGTCCGGACTGTGGGGCCCGTCCACCCCGTGTCCGGACTGTGGGCCGTCTGCCCCGGGTCTAGCCCCAGATCTGGACTGTGGGGCCGCCTGCCCCGGGATTAGCCCTGTGTTCGGACTGTGGGGCCCGCCCGCCCCATGTCCTGACTGTGGAGCCCGCCCTCCCAGTGTCCTGACTGTGGGGCCCGCCCGCCCCGTGTCCTGACTGTGGGGCCCGCCCGCCCCGTGTCCTGACTGTGGGGCCCGCCCGCCCCGTGTCCTGACTGTGGGGCCCGCCCGCCCCGAGTCCTGACTGTGGGGCCCGCCCGCCCCGAGTCCAGACTGTGGGGCCCGCCCGCCCCGTGTCCTGACTGTGGGTCCTGCCCGCCCCGTGTCCTGACTGTGGGGCTCGCCCGCCCCGGGTCTAGCCTCAGGTCTGGACTGTGGGGCCGCCAGCCCCGGGTTTAGCCCCAGGTCTTGACTATGGGGCATCCCGCCCCGTATCTGGACTGTGGGGCCCGTCCACCCCGTGTCTGGACTGTGGGCCGCCTGCCCCGGGTCTAGCCCCAGGTCTTGACTGTGGGGCCCGTCCGCCCCGTGTCCGGACTGTGGGGCCCGTCCGCCCCGTGTCCGGACTGTGGGGCCCGTCCGCCCCGTGTCCGGACTGTGGGGCCCGTCCGCCCCGTGTCCGGACTGTGGGGCCCGTCCGCCCCGTGTCCAGACTGTGGGGCCCGTCCGCCCCGTGTCCGGACTGTGGGGCCCGTCCGCCCCGTGTCCAGACTGTGGGGCCCGTCCGCCCCGTGTCCGGACTGTGGGGCCCGTCCGCCCCGTGTCCGGACTGTGGGGCCCGTCCGCCCCGGGTCTAGCCCCAGGTCTGGACTGTGGGGCCCGTCCGCCCCGGGTCTAGCCCCAGGTCTGGACTGTGGGGCATGTCCACCCCATGTCAGGTCTGTGAAGCCCGTCCACCCCGTGTCTAGAATATGGGACCGCCTGCCCCGGGTCTAGCCTCAGGTCTGGACTGTGGGGCCGCCTGCCCCGGGTCTAGCCCCAGGTCTGGACTATGGGGCATGCCCGCCCCGTGTCCGGACTGTGGGGCCCGTCCACCCCGTGTCTGGACTATGGGCCGCCTGCCCCGGGTCTAGCCCCAGGTCTGGACTGTGGGGCCCGCCCGCCCCCAGGTCTGGACTGTGGGGCCCGCCCGCCCCGTGTCCTGACTGTGGGGCCCGCCCGCCCCGTGTCCTGACTGTGGAGCCCGCCCGCCCCGTGTCCTGACTGTGGAGCCCGCCCGCCCCGTGTCCTGACTGTGGGGCCCGCCCGCCCCGTGTCCTGACTGTGGGGCCCGCCCGCCCCGTGTCCTGACTGTGGGGCCCGCCCGCCCCGTGTCCTGACTGTGGGGCCCGCCCGCCCCGTGTCCGGACTGTGGGGCCCGTCCACCCCGGGTCTAGCCCCAGGTCTGGACTGTGGGGCATGTCCGCCCCATGTCAGGTCTGTGAAGCCCGTCCACCCCGTGTCTAGAATATGGGACCGCCTGCCCCGGGTCAAGCCTCAGGTCTGGACTGTGGTCCGCCTGCCCCGGGTCTAGCCCCAGGTCTGGACTATGGGGCATGCCCGCGACGTGTCCGGACTGTGGGGCCCGTCCACCCCGTGTCTGGACTATGGGCCGCCTGCCCCGGGTCTAGCCCCAGGTCTGGACTGTGGGGCCCGCCCGCCCCGTGTCCTGACTGTGGGGCCCGCCCACCCCATGTCCTGACTGTGGAGCCCGCCCCGTGTCCTGACTGTGGAGCCCGCCCGCCCCGTGTCCTGACTGTGGGGCCCGCCCGCCCCGTGTCCTTACTGTGGGGCCCGCCCGCCCCGTGTCCTGACTGTGGGGCCCGCCCGCCCCGTGTCCTGACTGTGGGGCCCGCCCGCCCCGTGTCCTGACTGTGGGGCCCGCCCGCCCCGTGTCCTGACTGTGGGGCCTGCCCGCCCCGTGTCCTGACTGTGGGTCCCGCCCGCCCCGTGTCCTGACTGTGGGTCCCGCCCGCCCCGTGTCCTGACTGTGGGGCTCGCCCGCCCCGGGTCTAGCCTCAGGTCTGGACTGTGGGGCCGCCAGCCCCGGGTTTAGCCCCAGGTCTTGACTATGGGGCATCCCGCCCCGTATCTGGACTGTGGGGCCCGTCCACCCCGTGTCTGGACTGTGGGCCTCCTGCCCCAGGTCTAGCCCCAGGTCTGGACTGTGGGGCCACCTGCCCCGGGATTAGCCCCAGGTCTTGACTATGGGGCATGCCCGCCCCGTATCTGGACTGTGGGGCCCTTCCGCCCCGTGTCCGGACTGTGGGGCCCGTCCGCGCCGTGTCCGGACTGTGGGGCCCGTCCGCCCCGTGTCCGGACTGTGGGGCCCGTCCGCCCCGTGTCCGGACTGTGGGGCCCGTCCGCCCCGTGTCCGGACTGTGGGGCCCGTCCGCCCCGTGTCCGGACTGTGGGGCCCGTCCGCCCCGTGTCCGGACTGTGGGGCCCGTCCGCCCCGTGTCCGGACTGTGGGGCCCGTCCGCCCCGTGTCCGGACTGTGGGGCCTGTCCGCCCCGTGTCCGGACTGTGGGGCCCGTCCGCCCCGTGTCCGGACTGTGGGGCCCGTCCGCCCCGTGTCCGGACTGTGGGGCCCGTCCACCCCGGGTCTAGCCCCAGGTCTGGACTGTGGGGCATGTCCACCCCATGTCAGGTCTGTGAACCCCGTCCACCCCGTGTCTAGAATATGGGACCGCCTGCCCTGGGTCTAGCCTCAGGTCTGGACTGTGGGGCCGCCTGCCCCGGGTCTAGCCCCAGGTCTGGACTATGGGGCATGCCCGCCCCGTGTCCGGACTGTGGGGCTCGTCCACCCCGTGTCTGGACTATGGGCCGCCTGCCCCGGGTCTAGCCCCAGGTCTGGACTGTGGGGCCTGCCCGCCCCGTGTCGTGACTGTGGGGCCCGCCCGCCCCGTGTCCTGACTGTGGGGCCCGCCCGCCCCGTGTCCTGACTGTGGGGCCCGCCCGCCCCGTGTCCTGACTGTGGGGCTCGCCCGCCCCGTGTCCAGACTGTGGGGCTCATCCGCTCCGTGTCTGGACTGTGGGGCCGCCTGCCCCGGGTCTAGCCCCAGGTCTTGACTATGGGTCATGCCCGCCCCGTGTCCGGACTGTGGGGCCCGTCCGCCCCGAGCCTGGACTGTGGGCCGCGTGCTCCGGGTCTAGCCCCAGGTCTGGACTGTGGGGCATGCCTGCTCCGTGTCCGGACTGTGGGGCCCGTCCACCCCGTGTCCGGACTGTGGGCCGTCTGCCCCGGGTCTAGCCCCAGATCTGGACTGTGGGGCCGCCTGCCCCGGGATTAGCCCTGTGTTCGGACTGTGGGGCCCGCCCGCCCCATGTCCTGACTGTGGAGCCCGCCCTCCCAGTGTCCTGACCGTGGGGCCCGCCCGCCCCGTGTCCTGACTGTGGGGCCCGCCCGCCCCGTGTCCTGACTGTGGGGCCCGCCCGCCCCGTGTCCTGACTGTGGGGCCCGCCCGCCCCGTGTCCTGACTGTGGGGCCCGCCCGCCCCGAGTCCTGACTGTGGGGCCCGCCCGCCCCGAGTCCAGACTGTGGGGCCCGCCCGCCCCGTGTCCTGACTGTGGGTCCTGCCCGCCCCGTGTCCTGACTGTGGGGCTCGCCCGCCCCGGGTCTAGCCTCAGGTCTGGACTGTGGGGCCGCCAGCCCCGGGTTTAGCCCCAGGTCTTGACTATGGGGCATCCCGCCCCGTATCTGGACTGTGGGGCCCGTCCACCCCGTGTCTGGACTGTGGGGCCCGTCCGCCCCGTGTCCAGACTGTGGGGCCCGTCCGCCCCGTGTCCGGACTGTGGGGCCCGTCCGCCCCGTGTCCGGACTGTGGGGCCCGTCCGCCCCGTGTCCGGACTGTGGGGCCCGTCCGCCCCGTGTCCGGACTGTGGGGCCCGTCCGCCCCGTGTCCGGACTGTGGGGCCCGTCCACCCCGGGTCTAGCCCCAGGTCTGGACTGTGGGGCATGTCCACCCCATGTCAGGTCTGTGAAGCCCGTCCACCCCGTGTCTAGAATATGGGACCGCCTGCCCTGGGTCTAGCCTCAGGTCTGGACTGTGGGGCCGCCTGCCCCGGGTCTAGCCCCAGGTCTGGACTATGGGGCATGCCCGCCCCGTGTCCGGACTGTGGGGCCCGTCCACCCCGTGTCTGGACTATGGGCCGCCTGCCCCGGGTCTAGCCCCAGGTCTGGACTGTGGGGCCTGCCCGCCCCGTGTCCTGACTGTGGGGCCCGCCCGCCCCATGTCCTGACTGTGGAGCCCGCCCGCCCCGTGTCCTGACTGTGGGGCCCGCCCGCCCCGTGTCCTGACTGTGGGGCCCGCCCGCCCCGTGTCCTGACTGTGGGGCCCGCCCGCCCCGTGTCCTGACTGTGGGGCTCGCCCGCCCCGTGTCCAGACTGTGGGGCTCATCCGCTCCGTGTCTGGACTGTGGGGCCGCCTGCCCCGGGTCTAGCCCCAGGTCTTGACTATGGGTCATGCCCGCCCCGTATCCGGACTGTGGGGCCCGTCCACCCCGTGTCTAGAATGTGGGGCCGCCTGCCCCGGGTCTAGCCTCAGGTCTGGACTGTGGGGCCGCCTGCCCCGGGTCTAGCCCCAGGTCTTGACTATGGGTCATGCCCGCCCCGTGCCCTGACTGTGGGGCTCGCCCGCCCCGTGTCCGGACTGTGGGGCTCGCCCGCCCCGTGTCCGGACTGTGGGGCTCGTCCACCCCGTGTCTGGACTATGGGCCGCCTGCCCCGGGTCTAGCCCCAGGTCTGGACTGTGGGGCCTGCCCGCCCCGTGTCCTGACTGTGGGGCCCGCCCGCCCCGTGTCCTGACTGTGGGGCCCGCCCGCCCCGTGTCCTGACTGTGGGGCCCGCCCGCCCCGTGTCCAGACTGTGGGGCTCATCCGCTCCGTGTCTGGACTGTGGGGCCGCCTGCCCCGGGTCTAGCCCCAGGTCTTGACTATGGGTCATGCCCGCCCCGTGTCCGGACTGTGGGCCGTCTGCCCCGGGTCTAGCCCCAGATCTGGACTGTGGGGCCGCCTGCCCCGGGATTAGCCCTGTGTTCGGACTGTGGGGCCCGCCCGCCCCATGTCCTGACTGTGGAGCCCGCCCTCCCAGTGTCCTGACTGTGGGGCCCGCCCGCCCCGTGTCCTGACTGTGGGGCCCGCCCGCCCCGTGTCCGGACTGTGGGGCCGCCAGCCCCGGGTTTAGCCCCAGGTCTTGACTATGGGGCATCCCGCCCCGTATCTGGACTGTGGGGCCCGTCCACCCCGTGTCTGGACTGTGGGCCGCCTGCCCCGGGTCTAGCCCCAGGTCTGGACTGTGGGGCCACCTGCCCCGGGATTAGCCCCAGGTCTTGACTATGGGGCATCCCGCCCCGTATCTGGACTGTGGGGCCCGTCCACCCCGTGTCTGGACTATGGGCCGCCTGCCCCGGGTCTAGCCCCAGGTCTGGACTGTGGGGCCTGCCCGCCCCGTGTCCTGACTGTGGGGCCCGCCCGCCCCATGTCCTGACTGTGGAGCCCGCCCGCCCCGTGTCCTGACTGTGGGGCCCGCCCGCCCCGTGTCCGGACTGTGGGGCCCGTCCGCCCCGTGTCCGGACTGTGGGGCCCGTCCGCCCCGTGTCCGGACTGTGGGGCCCGTCCGCCCCGTGTCCGGACTGTGGGTCCCGTCCGCCCCGTGTCCGGACTGTGGGGCCCGTCCGCCCCGTGTCCGGACTGTGGGGCCCGTCCGCCCCGTGTCCGGACTGTGGGGCCCGTCCGCCCCGTGTCCGGACTGTGGGGCCCGTCCGCCCCGTGTCCGGACTGTGGGGCCCGTCCGCCCCGTGTCCGGACTGTGGGGCCCGTCCGCCCCGTGTCCGGACTGTGGGGCCCGTCCGCCCCGTGTCCGGACTGTGGGGCCCGCCCACCCCGTGTCCGGACTGTGGGGCCCGTCCGCCCCGTGTCCGGACTGTGGGGCCCGTCCACCCCGGGTCTAGCCCCAGGTCTGGACTGTGGGGCATGTCCACCCCATGTCAGGTCTGTGAAGCCCGTCCACCCCGTGTCTAGAATATGGGACCGCCTGCCCCAGGTCTAGCCTCAGGTCTGGACTGTGGGGCCGCCTGCCCCGGGTCTTGCCCCGGGTCTAGCCCCAGGTCTGGACTATGGGGCATGCCCGCCCCGTGTCCGGACTGTGGGGCCCGTCCACCCCGTGTCTGGACTATGGGCCGCCTGCCCCGGGTCTAGCCCCAGGTCTGGACTGTGGGGCCCGCCCGCCCCGTGTCCTGACTGTGGGGCCCGCCCGCCCCGTGTCCTGACTGTGGAGCCCGCCCGCCCCGTGTCCTGACTGTGGAGCCCGCCCGCCCCGTGTCCTGACTGTGGGGCCCGCCCGCCCCGTGTCCTGACTGTGGGGCCCGCCCGCCCCGTGTCCTGACTGTGGGGCCCGCCCGCCCCGTGTCCGGACTGTGGGGCCCGTCCACCCCGGGTCTAGCCCCAGGTCTGGACTGTGGGGCATGTCCGCCCCATGTCAGGTCTGTGAAGCCCGTCCACCCCGTGTCTAGAATATGGGACCGCCTGCCCCGGGTCAAGCCTCAGGTCTGGACTGTGGTCCGCCTGCCCCGGGTCTAGCCCCAGGTCTGGACTATGGGGCATGCCCGCCCCGTGTCCGGACTGTGGGGCCCGTCCACCCCGTGTCTGGACTATGGGCCGCCTGCCCCGGGTCTAGCCCCAGGTCTGGACTGTGGGGCCCGCCCGCCCCGTGTCCTGACTGTGGGGCCCGCCCGCCCCGTGTCCTGACTGTGGGGCCCGCCCGCCCCGTGTCCTGACTGTGGGGCCCGCCCGCCCCGTGTCCTGACTGTGGGGCCCGCCCGCCCCGTGTCCTGACTGTGGGGCCCGCCCGCCCCGTGTCCTGACTGTGGGGCCCGCCCGCCCCGTGTCCTGACTGTGGGGCCCGCCCGCCCCGTGTCCTGACTGTGGGGCCCGCCCGCCCCGTGTCCTGACTGTGGGGCCCGCCCGCCCCGTGTCCTGACTGTGGGGCCCGCCCGCCCCGTGTCCTGACTGTGGGTCCCGCCCGCCCCGTGTCCTGACTGTGGGGCTCGCCCGCCCCGGGTCTAGCCTCAGGTCTGGACTGTGGGGCCGCCAGCCCCGGGTTTAGCCCCAGGTCTTGACTATGGGGCATCCCGCCCCGTATCTGGACTGTGGGGCCCGTCCACCCCGTGTCTGGACTGTGGGCCGCCTGCCCCGGGTCTAGCCCCAGGTCTGGACTGTGGGGCCACCTGCCCCGGGATTAGCCCCAGGTCTTGACTATGGGGCATGCCCGCCCCGTATCTGGACTGTGGGGCCCGTCCGCCCCGTGTCCGGACTGTGGGGCCCGTCCGCCCCGTGTCCGGACTGTGGGGCCCGTCCGCCCCGTGTCCGGACTGTGGGGCCCGTCCGCCCCGTGTCCGGACTGTGGGGCCCGTCCGCCCCGTGTCCGGACTGTGGGGCCCGTCCGCCCCGTGTCCGGACTGTGGGGCCCGTCCGCCCCGTGTCCGGACTGTGGGGCCCGTCCGCCCCGTGTCCGGACTGTGGGGCCCGTCCGCCCCGTGTCCGGACTGTGGGGCCCGTCCGCCCCGTGTCCGGACTGTGGGGCCCGTCCGCCCCGTGTCCGGACTGTGGGGCCCGTCCACCCCGGGTCTAGCCCCAGGTCTGGACTGTGGGGCATGTCCACCCCATGTCAGGTCTGTGAAGCCCGTCCACCCCGTGTCTAGAATATGGGACCGCCTGCCCTGGGTCTAGCCTCAGGTCTGGACTGTGGGGCCGCCTGCCCCGGGTCTAGCCCCAGGTCTGGACTATGGGGCATGCCCGCCCCGTGTCCGGACTGTGGGGCTCGTCCACCCCGTGTCTGGACTATGGGCCGCCTGCCCCGGGTCTAGCCCCAGGTCTGGACTGTGGGGCCTGCCCGCCCCGTGTCCTGACTGTGGGGCCCGCCCGCCCCATGTCCTGACTGTGGAGCCCGCCCGCCCCGTGTCCTGACTGTGGAGCCCGCCCGCCCCGTGTCCTGACTGTGGAGCCCGCCCGCCCCGTGTCCTGACTGTGGGGCCCGCCCGCCCCGTGTCCTGACTGTGGGGCCCGCCCGCCCCGTGTCCTGACTGTGGGGCCCGCCCGCCCCGTGTCTTGACTGTGGGTCCCGCCCGCCCCGTTTCCTGACTGTGGGTCCCGCCCGCCCCGTGTCTTGACTGTAGGGCTCGCCCGCCCCGTGTCCAGACTGTGGGGCTCATCCGCTCCGTGTCTGGACTGTGGGGCCGCCTGCCCCGGGTCTAGCCCCAGGTCTTGACTATGGGTCATGCCCGCCCCGTATCCGGACTGTGGGGCCCGTCCACCCCGTGTCTAGAATGTGGGGCCGCCTGCCCCGGGTCTAGCCCCAGGTCTGGACTGTGGGGCCACCTGCCCCGGGATTAGCCCTGTGTCCGGACTGTGGGGCCCGTCCACCCCGTGTCCGGACTGTGGGGCCCGTCCACCCCGTGTTCGGACTGTGGGGCCCGTCCACCCCGTGTCCGGACTGTGGGGCCCGTCCACCCCGTGTCCGGACTGTGGGGCCCGTCCACCCCGTGTCCGGACTGTGGGGCCCGTCCACCCCGTGTCCGGACTGTGGGGCCCGTCCACCCCGTGTCCGGACTGTGGGGCCCGTCCACCCCGTGTCCGGACTGTGGGGCCCGTCCACCCCGTGTCCGGACTGTGGGGCCCGTCCACCCCGTGTCCGGACTGTGGGGCCCGTCCACCCCGTGTCCGGACTGTGGGGCCCGTCCACCCCGTGTCCGGACTGTGGGGCCCGTCCACCCCGTGTCCGGACTGTGGGTCGCCTGCCCCGGGTCTAGCCCCCGGTCTGGACTGTGGGGCATGTCCGCCCCATGTCAGGTCTGTGAAGTCCGTCCACCCCGTGTCTACAATATGGGACCGCCTGTCCCGGGTCTAGCCTCAGGTCTGGACTGTGGGGCCGCCTGCCCCGGGTCTAGCCCCAGGTCTGGACTGTGGGGCCCGCCCGCCCCGTGTCCTGACTGTGGGGCCCGCCCGCCCCGTGTCCTGACTGTGGAGCCCGCCCGCCCCATGTCCTGACTGTGGTGCCCGCCCGCCCCGTGTCCTGACTGTGGAGCCCGCCCGCCCCGTGTCTTGACTGTGGAGCCCGCTCGCCCCGTGTCCTGACTGTGGAGCCCGCCCGCCCCGTGTCCTGACTGTGGAGCCCGCCCGCCCCGTGTCCTGACTGTGGAGCCCGCCCGCCCCGTGTCCTGACTGTGGAGCCCGCCCGCCCCGTGTCCTGACTGTGGAGCCCGCCCGCCCCGTGTCCTGACTGTGGAGACCGCCCGCCCCGTGTCCTGACTATGGGGCCCGCCCGCCCCGTGTCCTGACTGTGGGGCCCGCCCGCCCCGTGTCCTGACTGTGGGGCCCGCCCGCCCCGTGTCCTGACTGTGGGGTCCGCCCACCCGCCCCGTGTCCTGACTGTGGGGCCCGCCCGCCCCGTGTCCTGACTGTGGGGCCCGCCCGCCCCGTGTCCTGACTGTGGGGCCCGCCCGCCCCGTGTCCTGACTGTGGGGCCCGCCCGCCCCGTGTCCTGACTGTGGGGCTCGCCCGCCCCGTGTCCGGACTGTGGGGCTCGCCCGCCCCGTGTCCGGACTGTGGGGCTCGCCCGCCCCGTGTCCGGACTTTGGGGCCGCCTGCCCCGGGTCTAGCCCCGTTTCCGGTCTGTGGGGCACGCCCGCCCCAAGCTTGGACTGTGGGGCCCGTCCCTCCCGGGTCTAGCCCCGAGCCTGGACTGTGGGGCCCGGCCGCCCTATATCCGGACTGCGGCCGCCCAGTGTCCGGACTATGGGCCCGTCCGCCCCGTTTCCGGACTGTGGGGCCGCCTGCATCGGGTCTAGCCCCAGGTCTGGACAGTGGGGCCGCCCGCCCCGAGTCTAGCCCCAGGTCTGGACTGTGGGGCCCCCCGCCAGCCCCGGGTACGGACTGTGGGGCCCCCCGCTCACCCTGAGTCTGGACTGTGGGGAAGCCTGCCCCGGGTCTGGACTGTGGGGCATGTCCGCCCCATGTCAGGACTGTGGGGCCCGTCCACCCCGTGTCTGGACTGTGGGGCCGCCTGCCCCTGGTCTAGCCTCAGGTCTGGACTGTGGGGCCGCCTGCCCCGGGGCTAGCCCCGTGTCCGGACTGTGGGGCCCGTCCGCCCCGAGCCTGGACTGTGGGGCCCGTCCGCCCCGAGCCTGGACTGTGGGCCGCGTGCTCCGGGTCTAGCCTCAGGTCTGGACTGTGGGGCATGCCTGCTCCGTGTCCGGACTGTGGGGCCCGTCCACCCCGTGTCCGGACTGTGGGCCGTCTGCCCCGGGTCTAGCCCCAGGTCTGGACTGTGGGGCCGCCTGCCCCGGGATTAGCCCTGTGTTCGGACTGTGGAGCCCGCCCTCCTAGTGTCCTGACTGTGGGGCCCGCCCGCCCCGAGTCCAGACTGTGGGGCCCGCCCGCCCCGAGTCCAGACTGTGGGGCCCGCCCGCCCCGAGTCCAGACTGTGGGGCCCGCCCGCCCCGAGTCCAGACTGTGGGGCCCGCCCGCCCCGAGTCCAGACTGTGGGGCCCGCCCGCCCCGAGTCCAGACTGTGGGGCCCGCCCGCCCCGAGTCCAGACTGTGGGGCCCGCCCGCCCCGAGTCCAGACTGTGGGGCCCGCCCGCCCCGAGTCCAGACTGTGGGGCCCGCCCGCCCCGAGTCCAGACTGTGGGTCCCGCCCGCCCCGTGTCCTGACTGTGGGTCCCGCCCGCCCCGTGTCCTGACTGTGGGTCCCGCCCGCCCCGTGTCCTGACTGTGGGTCCCGCCCGCCCCGTGTCTTGACTGTGGGGCTCGCCCGCCCCGGGTCTAGCCTCAGGTCTGGACTGTGGGGCCGCCAGCCCCGGGTTTAGCCCCAGGTCTTGACTGTGGGGCCCGTCCGCCCCGTGTCCGGACTGTGGGGCCCGTCCGCCCCGTGTCCGGACTGTGGGGCCCGTCCGCCCCGTGTCCGGACTGTGGGGCCCGTCCGCCCCGTGTCCGGACTGTGGGGCCCGTCCGCCCCGTGTCCGGACTGTGGGGCCCGTCCGCCCCGTGTCCGGACTGTGGGGCCCGTCCGCCCCGTGTCCGGACTGTGGGGCCCGTCCGCCCCGTGTCCGGACTGTGGGGCCCGTCCGCCCCGTGTCCGGACTGTGGGGCCCGTCCGCCCCGTGTCCGGACTGTGGGGCCCGTCCGCCCCGTGTCCGGACTGTGGGGCCCGTCCGCCCCGTGTCCGGACTGTGGGGCCCGTCCGCCCCGTGTCCGGACTGTGGGGCCCGTCCGCCCCGTGTCCGGACTGTGGGGCCCGTCCGCCCCGTGTCCGGACTGTGGGGCCCGTCCGCCCCGTGTCCGGACTGTGGGGCATGTCCACCCCATGTCAGGTCTGTGAAGCCCGTCCACCCCGTGTCTAGAATATGGGACCGCCTGCCCCGGGTCTAGCCTCAGGTCTGGACTGTGGGGCCGCCTGCCCCGGGTCTAGCCCCAGGTCTGGACTATGGGGCATGCCCGCCCCGTGTCCGGACTGTGGGGCCCGTCCACCCCGTGTCTGGACTATGAGCCGCCTGCCCCGGGTCTAGCCCCAGGTCTGGACTGTGGGGCCCGCCCGCCCCGTGTCCTGACTGTGGGGCCCACCCGCCCCGTGTCCTGACTGTGGAGCCCGCCCGCCCCGTGTCCTGACTGTGGGGCCCGCCCGCCCCGTGTCCTGACTGTGGGGCCCGCCCGCCCCGTGTCCTGACTGTGGGGCCCGCCCGCCCCGTGTCCTGACTGTGGGGCCCGCCCGCCCCGTGTCCTGACTGTGGGTCCCGCCCGCCCCGTGTCTTGACTGTGGGTCCCGCCCGCCCCGTGTCCTGACTGTGGGTCCCGCCCGCCCCGTGTCCTGACTGTGGGGCTCGCCCGCCCCGTGTCCAGACTGTGGGGCTCATCCGCTCCGTGTCTGGACTGTGGGGCCGCCTGCCCCGGGTCTAGCCCCAGGTCTTGACTATGGGTCATGCCCGCCCCGTATCCGGACTGTGGGGCCCGTCCACCCCGGGTCTAGCCCCAGGTCTGGACTGTGGGGCATGTCCACCCCATGTCAGGTCTGTGAAGCCCGTCCACCCCGTGTCTAGAATATGGGACCGCCTGCCCCGGGTCTAGCCTCAGGTCTGGACTGTGGGGCCGCCTGCCCCGGGTCTAGCCCCAGGTCTGGACTATGGGGCATGCCCGCCCCGTGTCCGGACTGTGGGGCCCGTCCACCCCGTGTCTGGACTATGAGCCGCCTGCCCCGGGTCTAGCCCCAGGTCTGGACTGTGGGGCCCGCCCGCCCCGTGTCCTGACTGTGGGGCCCGCCCGCCCCGTGTCCTGACTGTGGAGCCCGCCCGCCCCGTGTCCTGACTGTGGGGCCCGCCCGCCCCGTGTCCTGACTGTGGGGCCCGCCCGCCCCGTGTCCTGACTGTGGGGCCCGCCCGCCCCGTGTCCTGACTGTGGGGCCCGTCCGCCCCGTGTCCTGACTGTGGGGCCCGCCCGCCCCGTGTCCTGACTGTGGGTCCCGCCCGCCCCGTGTCTTGACTGTGGGTCCCGCCCGCCCCGTGTCCTGACTGTGGGTCCCGCCCGCCCCGTGTCCTGACTGTGGGGCTCGCCCGCCCCGTGTCCAGACTGTGGGGCTCATCCGCTCCGTGTCTGGACAGTGGGGCCGCCTGCCCCGGGTCTAGCCCCAGGTCTTGACTATGGGTCATGCCCGCCCCGTATCCGGACTGTGGGGCCCGTCCACCCCGTGTCTAGAATGTGGGGCCGCCTGCCCCGGGTCTAGCCTCAGGTCTGGACTGTGGGGCCGCCTGCCCCGGGTCTAGCCCCAGGTCTTGACTATGGGTCATGCCCGCCCCGTATCCGGACTGTGGGGCCCGTCCACCCCGTGTCTAGAATGTGGGGCCGCCTACCCCGGGTCTAGCCTCAGGTCTGGACTGTGGGGCCGCCAGCCCCGGGTTTAGCCCCAGGTCTTGACTATGGGGCATGCCCGCCCCGTATCTGGAGTGTGGGGCCCGTCCACCCCGTGTCTGGACTGTGGGCCGCCTGCCCCGGGTCTAGCCCTGTGTCCGGACTGTGGGGCCCGTCCACCCCGTGTCCGGACTGTGGGGCCCGTCCACCCCGTGTCCGGACTGTGGGGCCCGTCCACCCCGTGTCCGGACTGTGGGGCCCGTCCACCCCGTGTCCGGACTGTGGGGCCCGTCCACCCCGTGTCCGGACTGTGGGGCCCGTCCACCCCGTGTCCGGACTGTGGGGCCCGTCCACCCCGTGTCCGGACTGTGGGGCCCGTCCACCCCGTGTCCGGACTGTGGGGCCCGTCCACCCCGTGTCCGGACTGTGGGGCCCGTCCACCCCGTGTCCGGACTGTGGGGCCCGTCCACCCAGTGTCCGGACTGTGGGGCCCGTCCACCCAGTGTCCGGACTGTGGGGCCCGTCCACCCAGTGTCCGGACTGTGGGGCCCGTCCACCCAGTGTCCGGACTGTGGGGCCCGTCCACCCAGTGTCCGGACTGTGGGGCCCGTCCACCCAGTGTCCGGACTGTGGGGCCCGTCCACCCAGTGTCCGGACTGTGGGTCGCCTGCCCCAGGTCTAGCCCCCGGTCTGGGCTGTGGGGCATGTCCGCCCCATGTCAGGTCTGTGAAGCCCGTCCACCCCGTGTCTAGAATATGGGACCGCCTGCCCCGGGTCTAGCCTCAGGTCTGGACTGTGGGGCCGCCTGCCCCGGGTCTAGCCCCAGGTCTGGACTGTGGGGCCCGCCCGCCCCGTGTCCTGACTGTGGGGCCCGCCCGCCCCGTGTCCTGACTGTGGAGCCCGACCGCCCCGTGTCCTGACTGTGGAGCCCGCCCGGCCCGTGTCCTGACTGTGGAGCCCGCCCACCCCGTGTCCTGACTGTGGAGCCCGCCCGCCCCGTGTCCTGACTGTGGAGCCCGCCCGCCCCGTGTCCTGACTGTGGAGCCCGCCCGCCCCGTGTCCTGACTGTGGAGCCCGCCCGCCCCGTGTCCTGACTGTGGAGCCCGCCCGCCCCGTGTCCTGACTGTGGAGCCCGCCCGCCCCGTGTTCTGACTGTGGAGACCGCCCGCCCCGTGTCCTGACTGTGGGGTCCGCCCACCCGCCCCGTGTCCTGACTGTGGGGTCCGCCCACCCGCCCCGTGTCCTGACTGTGGGGCCCGCCCGCCCCGTGTCCTGACTGTTGGGCCCGCCCGCCCCGTGTCCTGACTGTGGAGCCCGCCCGCCCCGTGTTCTGACTGTGGAGACCGCCCGCCCCGTGTCCTGACTGTGGGGCCCGCCCGCCCCGTGTCCTGACTGTGGGGTCCGCCCACCCGCCCCGTGTCCTGACTGTGGGGTCCGCCCACCCGCCCCGTGTCCTGACTGTGGGGCCCGCCCGCCCCGTGTCCTGACTGTTGGGCCCGCCCGCCCCGTGTCCTGACTGTGGGGCCCGCCCGCCCCGTGTCCTGACTGTGGGGCTCGCCCGCCCCGTGTCCTGACTGTGGGGCTCGTCCGCCCCGTTTCCGGACTGTGGGGCCGCCTGCATCGGGTCTAGCCCGGGTACGGACTGTGGGGCCCCCCGCTCACCCTGAGTCTGGACTGTGGGGAAGCCTGCCCCGGGTCTGGACTGTGGGGCATGTCCGCCCCAAGTCAGGACTGTGGGGCCCGTCCACCCCGTGTCTGGACTGTGGGGCCGCCTGCCCCTGGTCTAGCCTCAGGTCTGGACTGTGGGGCCGCCTGCCCCGGGGCTAGCCCCGTGTCCGGACTGTGGGGCCCGTCCGCCCCGAGCCTGGACTGTGGGGCCCGTCCGCCCCGAGCCTGGACTGTGGGCCGCGTGCTCCGGGTCTAGCCCCAGGTCTGGACTGTGGGGCATGCCTGCTCCGTGTCCGGACTGTGGGGCCCGTCCACCCCGTGTCCGGACTGTGGGCCGTCTGCCCCGGGTCTAGCCCTGTGTTCGGACTGTGGGGCCCGCCCGCCCCATGTCCTGACTGTGGAGCCCGCCCTCCCAGTGTCCTGACTGTGGGGCCCGCCCGCCCCGTGTCCTGACTGTGGGGCCCGCCCGCCCCGTGTCCTGACTGTGGGGCCCGCCCGCCCCGAGTCCTGACTGTGGGGCCCGCCCGCCCCGAGTCCTGACTGTGGGGCCCGCCCGCCCCGAGTCCAGACTGTGGGGCCCGCCCGCCCCGAGTCCAGACTGTGGGGCCCGCCCGCCCCGAGTCCAGACTGTGGGGCCCGCCCGCCCCGAGTCCAGACTGTGGGGCCCCTCCGCCCCGAGTCCAGACTGTGGGGCCCCTCCGCCCCGAGTCCAGACTGTGGGGCCCATCCGCCCCGAGTCCAGACTGTGGGGCCCATCCGCCCCGAGTCCAGACTGTGGGGCCCATCCGCCCCGAGTCCAGACTGTGGGGCCCATCCGCCCCGTGTCCGCACTTGGGGCCGCCTGCCCCGGGTCTAGCCCCAGGTCTGGACTGTGGGGCCACTAACCCTGTGTCTGGACTGTGGGGCACGCCCGCCCCGAGCCTGGACTGTGGGACATGTCCGCCCCGAGTAGGAAAGGGGAGCCTGTCTGCCCCGGGCCTGGACGGTGGGGCCCGTCCTCCCCGAGCCTGGACCGAGGGGCCCGTCCGCCCCGAGCCTGGACCGAGGGGCCCGTCCGCCCCGAGCCTGGACCGAGGGGCCCGTCCGCCCCGAGCCTGGACCGAGGGGCCCGTCCGCCCCGAGCCTGGACCGAGGGGCCCGTCCGCCCCGAGCCTGGACCGAGGGGCCCGTCCGCCCCGAGCCTGGACCGAGGGGCCCGTCCAACCCGAGCCTGGACCGAGGGGCCCGTCCAACCCGAGCCTGGACCGAGGGGCCCGTCCAACCCGAGCCTGGACCGAGGGGCCCGTCCAACCCGAGCCTGGACCGAGGGGCCCGTCCAACCCGAGCCTGGACCGAGGGGCCCGTCCAACCCGAGCCTGGACCGAGGGGCCCGTCCAACCCGAGCCTGGACCGTGGGGCCCGTCCAACCCGAGCCTGGACCGTGGGGCCCGTCCAACCCGAGCCTGGACTGTGGGACCCGTCCGCCCTGTGTCTGGATTGTTAGGCCGCCTGTCCCGGATCTAGCCTCAGGTCCGGACTGTGGGGCCCGCCCGCCCCGGGTCCAGACTGTGGGGCCCGCCCGCCCCGGGTCCGGACTGTGGGACCCGCCCGCCCCGGGTCCGGACTGTGGGGCCCGCCCGCCCCGGGTCCGGACTGTGGGGCCCGCCCGCCCCGGGTCCGGACTGTGGGGCCCGCCCGCCCCGGGTCCGGACTGTGGGGCCCGCCCGCCCCGGGTCCGGACTGTGGGGCCCGCCCGCCCCGGGTCCGGACTGTGGGGCCCGCCCGCCCCGGGTCCGGACTGTGGGGCCCGCCCGCCCCGGGTCCGAACTGTGGGGCCCGCCCGCCCCGGGTCCGGACTGTGGGGCCCGCCCGCCCCGGGTCCGGACTGTGGGGCCCGCCCGCCCCGGGTCCGGACTGTGGGGCCCGCCCGCCCCGGGTCCGGACTGTGGGGCCCGCCCGCCCCGGGTCCGGACTGTGGGGCCCGCCCGCCCCGGGTCCGGACTGTGGGGCCCGCCCGCCCGCCCCGGGCTACTTTCAGTGGTATGTCAGCCGATTGTGGTTTGTAGGCTTCTTTTCTTTACTGTCTCAATGCTTCATTAACTAGCAATTCTGCTGATATTGGTAAGAATGACTTCCGGGTGATAACGGCTGATCCTATCAAACAACAAGGAGGTGCCTTAATAAAGTACAGTCCTGAGGGTAGCCGGTGAGGCCAACAAATTTCCAGTCCATCCCTCATACTTAGATGATAAAGGCAGACCTGTTCAATGTGCTATCCATGTCCCAGTTTGGCCTCTTGTTGGTAGGAGGTGTAAATGGTTGCTTTAAACAGAATGAAGCTATTTTAAGTCTGATGTCGGGAGTCTCAGAATGGACTGGTCGACATTTTACTTAGCAAAATATTTATGTCCCAGTTATCCTTCTAGTTGAAGTTGGTCATGGTTGTGATTAGTAGGGGAGTAACGACTGCGGTCGCAGCAAGTCACAAAGGCCCGGAGGATCAGGGGCCCGCCGACACCAGCAGAACCTTTAATTAGATGTGTGTCCTCCTACGCACATCCAGTTGAAGTGTATTGCTGTGGACATACCTATTGGGTCCTTTAGCGACAATGCATTCTGTCGGCCAATCATAGGCCAGCACATGACGGGGCGCATGGCAGTAACGTCATGCACTCCCGTCACAGGCCGAAGTCAGCTGCCTGCTTCACAACAGGACTTGCGGAGCGGGAGTGAAGGGAAGGTGGGTAGAGTATTTAAATATTTATTTTAAATAAGTTGCCATACTACTATATGTAGCATCGGCGTCTCTGCCCCCTGCTAGGCAGAGACGCCGTCCCATTCACCTCCTCGCTCCCCGCTCTGCGTTCACCAGCGCTCCTCTTCCTGCAGCCGGCGCGCGCAGCTCCCCGGGCACTGTGCTTAGGGCGCGCTCGCTCTCTCCCTCTTAAAGGGGCCGCATGCGCCGTCCTAAGGAGTCCTCGGCCAATAGCCGAGGGTCCTCCCATATATAAGGCACCTCCTCCAAAATGGAGGTGCCCGAGCAAAAGTTGTTGCACAGTGTTTCTGACTTCTGCTTCAGCCCTCAGGTCCCGCTGCTAGCCTGACTACCAGTCTTGCCCACCAGCCTGTTACCTGCCGTGCCTGCCAGCCCGCTCACCTGGGAGCACTTGCCTGTTGCCTGCCTGGTACCTGCCGTGCCTGTCAGCCCGCTCACCTGGGAGCACTTGCCTGTGACCTGCCTGTTACCTGCCGTGCCTTCCTGGAGGCTCCTGCCGTCACTTGCCGTGACCACTTGCCAGCCCACCTAGAGACTCCTGCCGTCACTTGCCGTGACCACCTAGAGACTCCTGCCGTCACTTGCCGTGACCACCTGCCCGCCCACCTAGAGACTCCTGCTCGCCAGCCTGCCTGCTGTGCCTACCTGCTATTCCGGTCAGTCCCTGCCATCTGTACCGTGAAGGTCACCTGCTCCCTTACAAGGTCATCCCCAGAGTAGCACCTGGTCCCTCGGCTCGGTCCCTCCCTGGTCACGGAGTCGTTAACCGCCGTACGACCAGGGTCGGTCCGGGTTGATACTTAGTTACGCCCCTCTGGGTCCCTCCTTGCACCATAGCACAGAGGTTCTACCCCCCCGGACCCATAACACTATATATGACTATGAGGTGCTTTATACTACTATATATGACTACTGGGTGCATTATACTGCTATATGACTATGGGGTACATTATACTACTATATATGAATATGGGGTATACTATACTACTATATATGGCTATAAGGGTGCATTATACTGCTATATATGACTATGATGTACATTATACTGCTATATATGACTATGGGGGTACATTATACTGCTATATATGACTGAAGTGCAATATAGTGCTATATATGACTATAGGGTGCATTTTACTACTATTTATGACTATGGTGGTGCATTATACTACTATTTATGACTATGGAGGTGCATTACACTACTATATATGACTATGGGGGTTGTATTATACTACTACGGATGACTATTGGGGTTGTATTATACTACTACGGATGACTATGGGGGTGCATTATACTTCTGTATATGACTATGAAGGTGTATTATACTACTATATATGACTATGTGGGTGCATTATACTACTATATATGACTATGGGGGTGCATTATACTGATATGACAGTGGGGTGCATTATACTACTATATATGACTATGGGGGTACATTATACTACTATAAATGACTATGGGGTGCTTTATACTACTATAAATGACTATCGGGTGCTTTATACTACTATATATGACTATGGGGTGCTTTATACTACTATATATGACTATGGGATGCTTTATACTAGTGTATATGACTATGGGGGTGCAGTATACTATTATATATGACTATGGGGGTACATTATACAACTATATATGACCAGGAGGTGCAATATACTGCTATATATGACTATGGGGTGCATTATACTACTATATAAACTATATGGGGGTACATTATACTGCCTTATATGACTATGGAGTGCATTATACTGCTTTATGTGACGATGGGGGTGCATTATACTTCTATGGATGACTATGAAGTGTATTATACTACTATATATGACTATGAGGATGCATTATACTACTGTACATGTCTATGGGGTGCATTATACTACTATATATGACTGGGGGTGCATTATACTGCTATATAGGACTATGGCTTGCATTATACTGCTATATATGACGATGAGGTGCATTATACTGCTATATATGACGATGGGGGTGCATTATACTGCTATATATGACTATGGAGGTGCATTATACTACTATATATGACTATGGGGTGCATTACACTACTTTATATGACTATGGAGGTACATTATATTACCATATATGACTATGGGGGTGAATTATACTGCTATATATTATGATGTGGTGCATTATACTACTATGTATGACTGTGGAGGTGCTTTATACTTTATTGAAAACTATGGGGTGCATTATACTACATGTATGACTAGGAGCTGTGCATTATACTTTATGGACGACTATGGGCTGTACAGTATATTATATAGAGGAGAATGGGATGCATTATACTATATGGAGGACTATGGGATGCATTATACTATATGAAGGACTATGGGAAGTGCGTTATACTTAAGCTCTGGAGCCCCATGACTTGAATGTACACCCCTGGTGAGTATAATGGCTTAGTTTTTTTTTTATACAATAAAGAACAGCGGCAGAATGGGGGACATATTCGGGATATATATATTCAGACTCTAGTTACGCCACTGGTCATAAGACACATGAAATCATTGTAAGTTCAATTAATATTCGGGGTCTGGAGTCATAAATTGGACTGGTTGGCGTTTAAGTTGGTTAACCATTTAGTTTCCAGGTTATCCTTTAAGTTGGATTTGTAAGTTGGGTATGGCTGAGCTGAGCAAAACCAGTGTAAGTCCAGCTGCTCCTCCTGGTCCGGTGTCATAGGATGGACTGCTCAGCATTTAAGTTGATAAACATCTACATTTCAGTTTACTCTCCTTGTTGGAGGTGCAAGCTGGACATGGCTGCAATAAGCTGAATAAAACCACTGTAAGTCCAGTTAAGGCTCCTAGTTGGAAGAGATGGCCTTGTGGACACAAAGTGATTAAACTGTTAATGCCCCAATCTACCCTCCTGGTATGGAGTGGTAAGATGAGCTTGATGGTGTCATGTTGGACAGCACTACAGTGGAGAAAATAAGTATTTGATACACTGCCGATTTTGCAAGTTTTCCTACCTACAAAGAGTGTAGAGGTCTGTCATTTTATCGTAGGTCACTTCATCTGTGAGAGACAAAATCTAAAAATCAGAAAATCACATTATATGATTTTTAAATAATTAAATTGCATTTTATTGCATGAAATAAGTATTTGATCACCTACCAACCAGCAAGAATTCTGGCTCTCACATACTTGTTAGCTTTTCTTTAAGAAGCCCTCCTACTCTGCACTCATTACCTGTATTAATTGCACTTGTTTGAACTTATTACCTGTATAAAAGACACAAGGCTGGGATGGGCTACAGGACAATAAGCAAGCAGCTTCACGAGACGCCAACAACTGTTGGCGCAATTATTAGAAAATGGAAGAAACACAAGATGACCAAGTCTTCCTCGGTCTGGGGCTCCATGCAAGATCTCGCCTCATGGGGTAAGGATGATTCTGAGAAACGTCAGGAATCAGCCCAGAACTACATGGGAGGACCTGGTCAATGACCTAAATAGAGCTGGCACCACAGTCTCAAACATTACCATTAGTTACACACTACGCTATCATGGATTAAAATCCTGCAGGGCACACAAGGTCCAGTGCTCACCCCAGCACATATCCAGGCCTGTTTGAAGTTGCCAATAACCATCTGGATGATCCAGAGGAGGCATGGGAGAAGGTCATGTGGTCAGATGAGATCAAAATAGAACTTTTTGGTGTCCACTCCACTCACCTTGTTTGGAGGAAGAAGAAGGATGAGTACAACCCCAAGAACACTCTCCCAACCATGAAGCATGGCGGGGGAAACCTCATACTTCGGAGGTGCTTTTTTTTGCAAAGGGGACAGGACGACTGCAATGTATTGAAGGGAGGATGGATGGGGTCATGTATCTTCCTTCCCCCAGTAAGCACGTTGAAGATGGGTTGTGGTTGGGTCTTCCAGCATGACAATGATCCGAAACACACAGCCAGGGCAACCTAAGGCGTGGCTCGATAAGAAGCATTTCAAGGTCCTGTAGTGGTCTAGCCAGTCTCCAGACCTGATCCCAGTAGAAAAGCTTTGGAGGGAGCTGAAACTCAATATTGCCCAGCAACAGCCCCGAAACTTGAAAGATCTGGAGAAGATCCGTATGGAGGAGAGGGCCAAAATCCCTGCTTTATTATGTGCAAACTTGGTCAAGAACTACAGGAAATATCTGACCTCTGTAATTGCAAACAAAGGTTTCTGTACCAAATATTAAGTTCTATTTTTCTATTGTATCAAATACTTATTTCATGCAATAAAATGCAAATGAATTATGTAATGTTAATCATACAATGTGATTTTTCTGGATTTTATTTTTAAACTCGGTCTCTCAGGTGAAGTGACCTACGATAAAAATTACAGACCTCTCCATTCATTGTAGGTGGGAAAACTTGCAAAATCGGCAGTGTATTAAATACTTCTTTTCCCCACCGTATACCAGTCTGCCCTCCTAATGGAAGTTGGATCTGGATTCGCCAGTGTGGGGCTGATAAACCATCAATGTCCCAGTCTATCCTCCTAACTGGAGGAGCATGATGGACATAGTTATACCGGTTCTAGTGAAAATATTCCAAGACCAGCATATCCTCTTGGTTGAAGTTGGAAAATGGACATATTAGAAATTAAGTCGGTGGAGCCATTATACCCAATAAGTATTTCAGGATTGAAGTCCTAAAATTGCTAGATTGAACTAAGTGGTGAGTTGGTTAAATATCCGGTCAATGTGCTTTTTGGGTGATTAAAACGGCAATTCTGCAATAAATATACAAGGGGAGGAATTGATGGATGAGTTAAAATGTCCACTTACCTGTCAGACTCCTGTAGCAAAGGAGTAACCTCTCCGCTAGTCAAGACGAATGCCTTCTCACTGCGTTTCTTCAGACGACTTAACGTTCCGCCCTATGGGACAAACCAAAAAAAAAAAAGATTGGTGAAGTCTGATTGAAATAAGGTATTAAATATTCTGGTTTCTGGATCCCCTTTGGCATTCTGGGATGCTCAATCTACACTTTATAGCAAAAAGTGGGGTAGATATTTTTGAACCATTAGGTGGTCATTGACACTGGAAGGGTTTCTTACTGTCCAGACCTTCGCCTTAGGGGGGCCTTACTTCAATGGAAAATATCAACAATATTGTGTTTGTGATCCAATTCTCTCGCATGCGAGATTCGGATCACAGGTGTGGAGAAGATGGAGCATTTAATTTCTCCATCTTCTCAATTGTGTGAGTCAGCTGGCGTATATTGGACTGCACTCAGATGACATCTGAGTGCAGTCCGATGTTTTTCACGTATCCATAGACTTGTATGGGCGCGTCGTCTGATATACTCTGCCAATTGCAGCATGCAGCAATTTTTTTCTCATGCCGACTTGGCATGAGAAAATAAACACTAGTTGGCACTGCCCCATAGTATAACATTGGAGTGAGTGCTATACTCATCCGAGTTATATGCCGGCTACTCAGCAGTGTCAGCGATCCCTAAAGGCATCACCTTGACAATCACAGCAATAAGCACATGACACAGACGTGTTGGCTCTGATTTTTTGGGGGGCAAAATGGTGCAGTGCTGAACTTCACCACAGACACCCCCAGCTACATGATGTGTAAACAGGACCCCAAGATTGTGTGAAGAGACGCTTACCTGGACCAGTCTCCTTCAAGCTGTCCGGGGTTAAAGACATAAAATGATTCAGGTTTAGCAATGTGTCCATTCTATTTCATCTGTGATGTCATGGGATGTCGATGACATCACGCGCCCGGTGATGTCATTAAAACTCTCACTGCTTTTTATGGATCCAGTTTACAACATCAACAACAAATTAATTCAATAAAAAGACAAAACCCCGACCTCATTTTATAATTCTATGAGGCACATTTAAAAGGAGCCTTTTATTTTATCTATATTACCTACTGCTCTATGTACTAAAATACCACCCAGGACCCCATCCTGCCATTCCTGACCCCAGTAACCTACAACTCCAATGTCCCCCCGAATTCAACAGGAACAAAGGAGCTGACAACAGAGAATGATGGCATACGCTACTAAATTTCTGTTACAAAGTGCTGTAATTCTACCACGTCAATGGCAAAACGATCCAAAAATGGAGCCCCATAAAGATGTCCCAACTTGAGCCCCCCCTATCTACATGCCTTACTAGAGCATAGGGGTGACATAGGGGGCGAGCGCCATTGTAGTCTGCCATAGTGGGGAGCCAGTGCAAAGAGCTGGAAGACCCCCAACAAATATGTATCATCACATTGTCATCCTCCTGCTATAGGGGGCATGGAAAACGCTGCTTCCCCAGCAATATAGCAGCTCATTGCTGGGGGTTTAGCTGCCATACTTGTTCATATCAACAGATCATCAGTGACTCCTCATTTAGGTAAGGGGTGGTCCTGAAAATGTCTTATTACAGAGTGTTTCTGGAGATCCATGATAAATCCGGGGGATACGCTATAAGTATACCAAAGCTTAAAAGTAATGTGCTCCCTACCTGGACTCGTCCCCTTCCAGCTGTCAGATCCTAGTGACACAAGATGGCTCTGGTGCAGAGCTTCATACATTCTACTCCAGCTGTCATGTCTATGATGTCATGTGCATTGTGATGTCATCATGGCTCTCACTGTTATTTCACATTTACAACCACAAGAAAAAGTTTATATTAATTGTTTAAAAAAACAAAACTAAAAAACATTGTGGGTAATTGCAGCCTGTGATTATTTTACACACTATCATTAATATTTGGGGGGATTAGTCAGGTCCTTCGCCTTCCCCTCCTGCACTGCACTTTATATGTTGTATATTATAATAATGGACAATCCACAAGCCCTGCTTGTAGAATATGTAATATATATACAGTACAGACCAAAAGTTTGGACACACCTCATTTAAAGATTTTTCTGTATTTTCATGACTATGAAAATTGTACATTCACACTGAAGGCATCAAAACTATGAATTAACACATGTGGAATTATATACTTAACAAAAAAGTGTGAAACAACTGAAAATATGTCTTATATTCTAGGTTCTTCAAAGTAGCCACCTTTTGCTTTGATGACCGCTATGCACACTCTTGGCATTCTCTTGATGAGCTTCAAGAGGTAGTCACCGGAAATGGTTTTCACTTCACAGGTGTGCCCTGTCAGGTTTAATAAGTGGGATTTCTTGCCTTATAAATGGAGTTGGGACCATCAGTTGTGTTGTGCAGAAGCCTGGTGGATACACAGCTGATAGTCCTACTGAATAGACTGTTAGAATTTGTATTATGGCAAGAAAAAAGCAGCTAAGTAAAGAAAAACGAGTGGCCATCATTACTTTAAGAAATGAAGGTCAGTCAGTCTGAAAAATTGGGAAAACTTTGAAAGTGTCCCCAAGTGCAGTTGCAAAGACCATCAAGCGCTACAAAGAAACTGGCTGACATGAGGACCGCCCCAGGAAAGGAAGACCAAGAGTCACCTCTGCTTCTGAGAATAAGTTTATCTGAGTCACCAGCCTCAGAAATCGCAGGTTAACAGCAGATCAGATTAGAGACCAGGTCAATGCCACACAGAGTTCTAGCAGCAGACACATCTCTACAACAACTGTTAAGAGGAGACTTTGTGCAGCAGGCCTTCATGGTAAAATAGCTGCTAGAAAACCACTGCTAAGGACAGGCAACAAGCAGAAGAGACTTGTTTGGGCTAAAGAACACAAGGAATGGACATTAGACCAGTGGAAATCTGTGCTTTGGTCTGATGAGTCCAAATTTGAGATCTTTGGTTCCAACCACCGTGTCTTTCTGCGACGCAGAAAAGGTGAACGGATGGACTCTACATGCCTGGTTCCCACCGTGAAGCATGGAGGAGGAGGTGTGATGGTGTGGGGGTGCTTTGCTGGTGACACTGTTGGGGATTTATTCAAAATTGAAGGTATACTGAACCAGCATGGCTACCACAGCATCTTGCAGCGGCATGCTATTCCATCCAGTTTGCGTTTAGTTGGACCATCATTTATTTTCCAACAGGACAATGACCCCAAACACACTTCCAGGCTGTGTAAGGGCTATTTGACTAAGAAGGAGAGTGATGGGGTGCTACGCCAGATGACCTGGCCTCCACAGTCACCAGACCTGAACCCAATCGAGATGGTTTGGGGTGAGCTGGACCGCAGAGTGAAGGCAAAAGGGCCAACAAGTGCTAAGCATCTCTGGGAACTCCTTCAAGATTGTTAGAAGACCATTTCCCGTGACTACCTCTTGAAGCTCATCAAGAGAATGCCAAGAGTGTGCAAAGCAGTCATCAAAGCAAAAGGTGGCTACTTTGAAGAACCTAGAATATAAGACATATTTTCAGTTGTTTCACACTTTTTTGTTAAGTATATAATTCCACATGTGTTAATTCATAGTTTTGATGCCTTCAGTGTGAATGTACAATTTTCATAGTCATGAAAATACAGAAAAATCTTTAAATGAGAAGGTATGTCCAAACTTTTGGTCTGTACTGTATATACTAGATGGAGGCCCGATGCTATCGCATCGGGAGGGCAGTAATGTCACGATGGGGGCAGGCTTTGCAGTGCTGAGAATCTCTCCCCCCCATGTGCTCACCCACCTATCCGCTCTCTCTTTCCCCCATGTGCTGACTTCTCCCGTCTGTGATCTCTTCTTTGACCTGTCTACCCCATGTGCTCTTCCCCTTGTCTGCTGTCTCTCTCCTTCCTGTACTGTGTTCTCCCTTCATGTGCTGTCCCGTTTGAGCTCTCTCCCCCTGTGCTCTGTCTCTCTCCCCCATCTGCTGTCTTCTCCTCTCATGTGATCTCTTCTTTGACCTATCTTCTCCATGTGCTCTCCCCCTTGTCTGCTGTCTCTCTCCTTCCTGTGCTGTGTTCTCCCCTCATGTGCTGTCCCGTTTGAGCTGTCTCCCCCCTGTGCTCTGTCTCTCTCCCCCTGTGCACTTTCTCTCTCCCCCATGTGCTGTCTTCTCCTCTCATGAGATCTCTTCTTTGACCTGTGTACCCCATGTGCTCTCCCCCTTGTCTGCTCTCTCTCTCCACCCCTGTGCTGTCTTCTTCCCTCATGTGTTCTCTCGTTTGAGCTATCTCCCCTCGCAGTAAATCAGACTGCCGCCATCTTTGTGCAGGCAGATAGCGGCGGTCACATTAAAACTGCGCATGCGCTCCTCCTGTACTAAGATGGCGGCAGTCAGTGAATCATTCGGCTGATCCCGGCGGCGGCGTGTTTGCGACAGTGTTCCGCTGGTGTTACCACGCAAGAGGCTGCGTACGGCGTATACCGTGTGTGTGGTGCTAATGGCGCATACAGAGTGTGTGTGTGTGTGTGTGTGTGGTGGTGCGTACGGCGTATACAGTGTGTGTGTGTGTTGCGTATGGAGTACACAGTGTGTGTGTGTGTGTGGTGCGTACGGCGTATACAGTGTGTGTGTGTGTGGTGCGTACGGCGTATACAGTGTATGTGGTGCGTAAGCCGTATTCAGTGTGTGTGTGTGTTGCGTATGGAGTATACAGTGTGTGTGTGTGTTGCGTACGGAGTATACAGTGTGTGTGTGTGGTGCGTACGGCGTATACAGTGTATGTGGTGCGTAAGCCGTATTCAGTGTGTGTGTGTGTTGCGTATGGAGTATACAGTGTGTATGTGTGGTGTGTACGGCGTATACAGTGTATGTGTGGTGCGTATGGCGTATACAGTGTATGTGTGGTGCGTACGGCGTATACAGTGTGTGTGTGTCGTGCGTACGGAGTATACAGTGTGTGTGTGGTGCTTACGCCGTATACAGTGTATGTGTGGTGCGTACGGAGTATACAGTGTATGTGTGGTGCGTACGGAGTATACAGTGTATGTGTGGTGCGTACGGCGTATACAGTGTGTGTGTGTGGTGCGTACGGAGTATACAGTGTGTATGTGTGGTGCGTACGCCGTATACAGTGTATGTGTGGTGCGTACGGCGTATACAGTGTGTGTGTGGTGCGTACGGCGTATACAGTGTGTGTGTGGTGCGTACGGAGTATACAGTGTGTGTGTGTGTGTTGCGTACGCCGTATACAGTGTGTGTGTGTGTGTGTGTAAGTAAATTAACCTTAAAGAGTAAATCAACTTTTGGGATGTTTTTAATGTGGTTTAGGGTCATTAATTCTGAGCAGATTTGTGGGGACCCCAATCCTTTGCTCCTTTGCTTAAAAGACCTCCTAGAAGAGCGCAGCTCAGTAGATAGGAGAGTACACTGAGCGGAGCAAATGCAGCAGAAAGTCATAGTCATGTCTCCTCACCTCTTCACTTCTAAGAGATCTTCTGAGTGATCAGGGTCTCAGATTCGCACTAATCTGCTCAAAATTATAGGACCTAAATCATGTAATATATATCCCAAAATGTAAGTTACTTTTTTTGCATCTAATCAGTACATTGGTTCCTATACGGTCCACAGTCTGATGATGACTGGTAACAACTCCCAGTATCTCCTTACCATTGCTAAGGACATACTGGGAGTTGTAGTTAAGTCCTCCATTCTCTGGAATTCCTATTGTTAGCAATGCCCTTCCTCCACCAATTGCAAATACAAAGGATCCATCCATGGGGTGAGATCTTGGGAATAATTGAATCGTACCTACATTTAAAAAAAAAATAAATCTCCTATTCTTAATAAAAACCGTATTTTTTGGACTATAAGATGCACTTTTTTCCTCCAAAATTTTGGAGGAAAGTGGGGGGTGCGTCTTATAGTCCGAATACTATATTATTGTATGGCCGCATGGTGGTGGGTGTGGGGGAGCCGCAGGGGTGGATTAAGAGTAGCAAGTGCCCCGGGCAGTTTAGAAGGCACGGCCCCCCCCCCACACACACACACACACATGCACACATACCTGTATGTATGACATGTCACATGATCCCCTGTGATAGATCATGTGATGGTTCACGTGAAATTAATTTGTCACAATATTAATTATAATAATTTTTTTTATGCTGTGTGCCCACTACGCGTTTTTTAAGCTTTTCCGCAGCGGCAATTCCGCTGCAGAAACGCTTAAAAAACGCTTGGTAGAAGGTCTGCCATGTTCCCCAATGATAATCCGCATGTGCTGTGCACATGCTGCGGAAATTTCCGCTGCGGATTATCATTGCGGAAAAATCCGCAGCAATAACAATTATTTTGCGGAAGCACGGCGCTTTCGCCGCCATTGACTTGCATTGGAACACATGGAATCCGCATGACTGCATCTGTACATGCAGATTCCATGCGTTTCAATGTGCGGATGGTACCCGGGTTTGGAGAAAAGGAGACTCTCCTCCGGACCAGGGTACCATAGAACCTGTAAAAAAAGAATAAAATAAAATATAAAATATTATACTTACCTTCTGATGGCCCCCGGTGTCTTTATCCGATGCGTCCTGGCTTGCCGGCAGCTCACGATGGTCTGAAAAGGACCTGCCGTGACGTCATTTAGTCATGTGACGGGTCACGCGACCGCTGACGTCGGCAGGCCATCAGAAGGTAATTATATATTTATTTTTTACCATTCTTTTACGGTCACACTATATAAATCCATGCCGGTTGCATGGATTTATATAGTGTGACCAAGTTGTCAAGTACTTTCCAAGTGATGCTAAAATCGCTTGGAAAGCGCTTGTCAACCCGCATGCGGAAATGCATGTGAAGAACGCTTCACATCCGCATGTCCCTGGCAGGTAATTTTATGACTCAATATTAAGCACACGTAACCATCTATACACAGCAGGAGGCCGCACTGCGCCATCTATACACAGCGGGAGGCCGCACGTAGCCATCTATACACAGCGGGAGGCCACACGTAGCCATCTATACACAGCGGGAGGCCGCACGTAGCCATCTATACACAGCGGGAGGCCGCACGTAGCTATCTATACACAGCAGGGAGCCGCACGTAGCCATCTATACACAGCAGGAGGCCGCACGTAGCCATCTATACACAGCGGGAGGCCACACGTAGCCATTTATACACAACGGGAGGCTGCATGTAGCCATCTATACACAGCGGGAGGCCACACGTAGCCATCTAGACACAGCGGGAGGCCGCACGTAGCTATCTATACACAGCAGGGAGCCGCACAGTGCCATCTATACACAGTGGGAGGCCGCACGTAGCCATCTATACACAGCGGGAGGCCGCACGTAGCCATCTATACACAGCGGGAGGCCGCACGTAGCCATCTATACACAGCGGGAGGCCGCACGTAGCTATCTATACACAGCAGGGAGCCGCACGGTGCCATCTATACACAGCAGGAGGCCGCACGGTGCCATCTATACACAGCAGGAGGCCGCACGGTGCCATCTATACACAGCAGGAGGCCGCACGGTGCCATCTATACACAGCAGGAGGCCGCACGGTGCCATCTATACACAGCAGGAGGCCGCACGGTGCCATCTATACACAGCAGGAGGCCGTACGGTGCCATCTATACACAGCAGGGAGCCGCACGGTGCCATCTATACACAGCAGGGAGCCACACGGTGCCATCTATACACAGCGGGAGGCCACACGGTGCCATCTATACACAGCGGGAGGCCGCACGGAGCCATCTATACACAGCGTGAGGCAGCACGGAGCCATCTATACACAGCGTGAGGCAGCACGGAGCCATCTATACACAGCGTGAGGCAGCACAGAGCCATCTATACACGGCAGGAGCCGCACGTAGCCATCTATACACAGCGGGAAGCCGCACGTAGCCATCTATACACAGCGGGAGGCCGCACGGTGCCATCTATACACAGCGGGAAGCCACACGGTGCCATCTATACACAGTGGGAGGCCGCACGGTGCCATCTATACACAGCGGGAGGCCGCACGGCGCCACCTATACACAGCAGGAGGCCGCACGGAGCCATCTATACACAGCGGGAGGCCGCACGGCGCCCCCTCCCAGAGACAGCAGGAGGCCACACGGTGCCATCTATACACAGCGGGAGGCCGCACGGAGCCATCTATACACAGCATGAGGCAGCACGGCGCCCCCCCCCAGAGACAGCAGGAGGCCACACGGCACCATCTATACTCAGCAGGAGGCCGCACGCAGTCACGCACACACACAAACATATACAGACATATACATACACGCATAAACACATTTGAAACACAAAAATACATATAAACCGACATCACACAATGATATCTGCCTGCACACACATACATACATACACATACACACAGACAGACTCACACACACACACACACACACACACACTCACCATCCCCCGGCTTGGCTCCAGTCCTCCTGGCTCCTGCTCCTCTCCGGTGGTAAGTAGCAGTGCAGGCCGGGCGCGCACTGCGTGACGTCACAGCTAGGAGACACGGCCGCGCACAGGGCCGTGTCTTCTAGCAGTGACGCGGCCGGGCCAGCAGAGGGAAGTTAACTGCTGCAGTGCTGGCCCGGCTGAAGAAGCAGCGGCTGTGCACCGCTGCTGGGGGAGTGGTCCGGGGCCCCCCCTGTCACTGTCTGCCGGTATGTGCCGCGGGGCTGCACATATAATGAGGGCAATCCGGCCATAGAGACCCGAGGCCCCGGGCGGTAGCCCGGATTGCCCTCATTATAATCCACCTGTGGGGAGCCGCAGCGGGGGATCAGCGGGGCACAGGATTTTACAAATCGCAGAAAACCCATTTGATGTTAATTGTTTGGGCTTTTCTCATGCGCCGAGCATCACTCACGAGGAAAACAAGCTTCAAAGAACAAATGAGAGGAGACAGTCCATGCATTATGTGTCACGGTGGCGTGTCATTACCAACCCCACAATGTAGAAAAACCTTGTCCAAACGTCACGGCTCTGAGCTGACTAGTCCTGGAGGATCGTGAGGTTCCTTCCTTACATCTCTCCTCAATTATCTCGGCTTCTGTAAAATAGGCCGAGTCTAATGGGATGAAAGATGCGGCTGCAGAATAAAGGTTCTCTGGCATTTATCTACTCTGTGATCACCGTTCCTAATCCAATCATGGAGGCGTTCCTGGCTGTTGCAAGGAATTAGTAGGATTACTAAAGTGTGACAGGCGAGGGTACAGCGCCTGTGTCTGTCATGGATTCTCAATAGAGGTGGCTGGGAATGGTCGCTCTCCACTGAAATGATCGGGGGGTGCACATACTTCCCACAAGAAAGCACTTGAATTGTCAAGGTCAATCTATTCTATAGCTGTAACTTTAGCCTTAAAGGAATTGATACAGTGGGGTACATCTGGTGCCCGGGGGGCAGTGTTTGGTATACTGTGTCCCTCTGAAGAAGCTAAAAAAGTGAAACGCGTGTTTAGGAGAGTGGCAGGCACATAATGGGTAAGGCTCTCCTCAATACTGGTACTCAGGCGCAAAATATGTAGAATTTACACTACACTAGAGATGAGCGAACCCCGTGGATGTTCGGTTTCGACCAAACTTTAGTCCAAAGTTTGGTTCGGGTACCAGAACTTGAACCCAAACCCCATAGAAGTCAATGCAGACACAAACTTTGATGCTGTAAAATGGTTGTAGTAAGGGCTAGGAGGTCTCTCACTCTTAAAACAGACTTGTCAGTGTTCGGAGTTCAGCATTGGACACTAGGTGTCCGGTATGAACCCCAAACTTTACAGTTCGGGTTCGCTCATCTCTACACAACACTCGTTATACTGTTGTACTGATCCATTACACGTCTAGTCCCTGTGATTGACTATATATTCATTGTTGAGGACGCTCTTGCAGATGTGTCTAATCTCTGATGTCACGCCATCTGGAGGCTGAATCTTGAACTAAGTGCTCTTGTAATACAGGTTTTAATATTACGCTAATAAAATATATACTGTATACTGTACAATAGCTTTCCGACCCCGTTACACAGTTTTTGAGCACTTGAGCTGAAGTTGTTAAAGCTCAATTGGTGTTTTGCATAGTCTGAGGGGGCTATAGGTGTAATTCAGCTGAGATTTTGACTTCGATGCGTGTTGCAGTTACATTGGCATAATACTCTGTTCCATGTGCAATATTATGTAGAACAGAGTTTTGATTCTAAATGGACTGTAGATAAAACAGTATGTCCTGGAACAGTACCAATACACATGCTCTGTAACTTGCCATCCACTCTTTTGGAGTGGACGATTGCTCTTTATCAGCATTCTGTCAGCACTATAGGTCCTGGGACATCCCTTCTCTCATTACTCAGCACGTATTGCTTCCGCTATTGCTTAATGAGATGCCTGCAATTAACTGAAAGACTGAATCTCTGTTATGCCTGCATATACAGTTTGACAGGCAGGAGCAGAGAGACGAAGGCCAAGCCCCACTTCCGGTAATCCATATAGGGGGGTTTCTGCTGCTAGAGACAAATTACACTTAGACAGAAGGGAGACCCTACCGGCCGACACTTTTAGGCTATCTAACCCCTGAAAAGTAACTCCAACTTAATTGAACTTTATAAAGGGATTTTGCACATTATCTATTGAATGAGATCAAGTACAGGGACCATTTAATTTGTATTAGGGTTCAACTCACCTGCAAACACCATGGGTTTCGCAGGCTTAAAGCCGGGCAGAGCCACTGGCTGCTTCAGTAAATGCAGAGTGTCTCCTATTTGTGCTTCCTGTGCGTCCTTCATCCCAGCAATTAGATAACCTACTTGCCCAGCATATCTACGAAACAATGAGAGTAATATATATTCACAATTAGTGCAGATTCATCAAATTCTACATTGAATATCAGGTACAAATCAGCTATAAAAGAAGGTAGCAACGGCTCTGAGACCCAGCACTGCATGAGTTCACTACAGCTATATACAGCTGGCACTAGAGGGCGCTCACTGGAGACAGACTTCTACTGCTGCGGGTGGGTCCAATACTAGCTGTACATAATCACATGTCAACAGCTCCCCCTGGTGGTGGCTGCATGCAGCAAAAATAGTATTTCATCTAGTTACATTCATTTAAGTCAGAAATGCTGTGACATTAGTCAGCACTGAATTTTGGATGTAAAACTATTTTGGATCTATCAACATATATGTTATAACTTCCCAGAGCCTAAATACCACATCAGAGAGCTCTGCTAATCGCACTGTAACCAGCTGAGAACCATCATACGGCCACAACAGATTTGTATTGAATGGCAATAAAAACACAAAATTGTATTTTAATTTGCAGAACTTTCCATAACACAATATTGGCATTTTATTTGCTTTAATAACAGATTCCTCTTTCAGCTCTGCAGTCTCCTGGGCACCAAACATCCATGTATATTCATAGAAAGCAGCACCGACAGGAGCATCAGTACTGCATGCAGGATTAGAGCGCCATCTAGTGGCACTATAAGAATATTCCTAGTGTGCTAAAATGTCGCTCTATTATATCCTGCACAGGGTCGTACACAATTTTAAATGCTTTAGATATCGGAAAAAATTACTTTAAAAAAATGATGGAAAAACCCTTTTAAAAAGACACAGAAAGCAATAAGGAAAAAGAAGAAACAAAAGAAGTGGTGCTGAGATGGCCGGCTGCAGTTTATGCAGATCCTTGGGTGACAAAGTGCATGTGGAATAATCTTCACTTTTACAATTGTTTTTTATCCTTGCCTTCTAAAAGCTATAAAACTTTTTTTCCAGTAGATTCGTTGTATCTGGGCTTTTTTCCCAGTAGATTCGTTGTATCTGGGCTTTTTTTCCCAGTAGATTCGTTGTATCTGGGCTTTTTTTCAGTAGATTCGTTGTATCTGGGCTTTTTTTCCCAGTAGATTCGTTGTATCTGGGCTTTTTTCCAGTAGATTCGTTGTATCTGGGCTTTTTTCCAGTAGATTTGTTGTATCTGGGCTTTTTTCCAGTAGATTCGTTGTATCTGGGCTTTTTTCCCAGTAGATTCGTTGTATCTGGGCTTTTTTTCCAGTAGATTCGTTGTATCTGGGCTTTTTTCCAGTAGATTCGTTGTATCTGGGCTTTTTCCCAGTAGATTCGTTGTATCTGGGCTTTTTTTCCCAGTAGATTCGTTGTATCTGGGCTTTTTTCCAGTAGATTCGTTGTATCTGGGCTTTTTTCCAGTAGATTTGTTGTATCTGGGCTTTTTTTCAGTAGATTCGTTGTATCTGGGCTTTTTTTCCCAGTAGATTCGTTGTATCTGGGCTTTTTTTCCCAGTAGATTCGTTGTATCTGGGCTTTTTTCCAGTAGATTCGTTGTATCTGGGCTTTTTTTCCCAGTAGATTTGTTGTATCTGGGCTTTTTTCCAGTAGATTCGTTGTATCTGGGCTTTTTTCCCAGTAGATTCGTTGTATCTGGGCTTTTTTTCCAGTAGATTCGTTGTATCTGGGCTTTTTTTCCAGTAGATTCGTTGTATCTGGGCTTTTTTTCCAGTAGATTTGTTGTATCTGGGCTTTTTTCCAGTAGATTCGTTGTATCTGGGCTTTTTTCCCAGTAGATTCGTTGTATCTGGGCTTTTTTTCCAGTAGATTCGTTGTATCTGGGCTTTTTTCCAGTAGATTCGTTGTATCTGGGCTTTTTTTGCAGTTAGAGCTGTAGTTTTTATAAATATTTTCTGATCTTTTTATTACTTTTCTTGGTGAGGCAAAGTGAACAAAATAAACTCCAGAGATTCTGCCGCTTCATCTTTTTTTTTCTTTTTCATTCCATCATCCTCTCGATAGGATTTCTAGAAGATATTTTTTTTAGTTTTAACACGAACAGATGTGGTGAAGCCAAAAATGATGTAACGGGAGAATTTAACTTTGCAGGCTCAGGTCACCGAAAACATCCAATGGCTTTACCGCTACAGTGTAGAGTAAAATGACCAATCTGATATTAATCCCAGTTATGGGACGGGCTTCATAGTTGTACAATCATGGAAGACATGGAGGCCTTCAGTAGGATCCTTGGCTGTCAAGACAATGCCATTGCCACATAACACTCATATGATTGATGACATGACATGGCTTTATAACTGATGGGGAGCCGTACCCCTTCAAGCCCCACTGATTCTCAGAAAGAGGGGGATGTTGTCTTTGCCTGCACAGCGGCCCCCTAAGGCTATGTGCCCACGATGCAGAAATGCTCCGGTTTTTTTCCTGAACGTTTCTGTATCTCCCTGGCATGCGGATTTTACATGCCTTTTTTTCAGCCAGGGACAATCGTTTGTCACGAGTTTTGCACATACGATTTCGCATGCGGGTTGTCAAGCGCTTTCCAGGCGATTTTAGCATCACTTGGAAAAGTGCTTGACAACTTGGTCACACTATATAAATCCATGCAACCGGCAATTAGCAGGATCCCCCAACAATTTCTTAAGCAATGAGAAAATGCAGTCCCTAATGATGTCCTCTGACAATAAGCGGATCACGGACAGCAGATGCATTGGGTTCTGCATTTCTTGGAGAATGGGATGGGGCAGCTTCTGTCTTCTCAGTGATACAATCAGGAAGGAGATGCAGCGTGAGACAATCCCTGTCTACATCTTTGATCTGATCATCAATACAGAGGGCTGATTGGTGAAGACAGAGGGAAAGGCTAATAAAATTATTAAAAAAAAACTTAGTTTTTCGGCTGGCACTTCCTCTGGGGTCAGTATGCCAACCTCATTGACTTCATAGCACTTGCCAGAGTGGGCAGACACGATTTTATTGCCTTTACACACGTCACCTCCACACAGGGCGATGCTGCTACGACGCCTCTGTAGTGATCAAACGTTGAGTCAAACAGCAGGGCTTTAAGAGGGCTGCCCTTTTCAATCTTGGGACTAAAACACAAAAATAAGACATTCTGTTAAGGGGGATAAAGGTAAGTAAACTGCGTTCAGTCCAGAGTGATGAATTCCAAAGACAAAGTTTATTTCGCCATCACATAACGTTTCGACCTGTTATAGGTCTTTATCAAGTATATACAAAGACATACAGGGATACTGATCCCCTTTAAGGAAAATCAGTGGCCAGAACCCTTTAAATTCCCCTTAAATGGTCCAAAACTGAAACTGTGGGAACAATATAATCCACTTAGGGTTCAGCAAACTTACAGTCAAGGGTTTGATAAAATTATCTACACCCTTGTGTAACGGGTCCGGGAGGCGGAACCTCTGAGCTACTATACAAGGGGGCGGCCCTTGTAAGGGAGCGGGTGGCAGTCTCTGGGTGAACGGACAGGGAGTTACGGCAAGTGATCAGGGCAGTCTCTGGGTAAGGGGTAGGTACGACCTGTGATGGCAGAGCCTCCGGGTAGGCTAGCAGGCAGATGGTAGATGTGTGCTCCCAGGTGAGCAAGCGAGAGTCTCTGGAATAGCAGGTGGTCACGGCACGTGACGGCGGAGCCTCCGGGCTGGCAGGCAGGTAGGTAACGGAGAAGCGCTCCCAGGTGAGCGGGCAAGAGTCACTGGAATAGCTGGTGGTCACCGCACGTGACAACGGGACCTCCGGGCTGGCAAGCAGGCAGGTAACGGAGATGCGCTCCCAGGTGAGCGGGCAAGAGTCTCTGAGATAGCTGGTGGTCACAGCACGTGACAACGGAGCCTCCGGGCTGGCAAGCAGGCAGGTAACGGAGAAGCGCTCCCAGGTGAGCGGGCAAGCTGGTCCATAGACAGACTGACCGGAGTAGTAAGGCAGACCGTCGGACCTCAGGCAAGCAGGCAGGTAGCTGATATGCGCTCCCAGGTGAGCGGGCAGGCTGGTCCTTTAGACAGACTGACAGGAGTAGTAAGGCAGACCGTCGGACCTCAGACTGGCAGACAGGTAACAAGTATTCAGGCAGGAATCAGGCAGGTAACTGGCAGGAAACTGGCAACGGGACCTGAGGGCTGAAGCACAGGTGAGACACAGGTGCAAACAACATAGCTCGGGCACCTCCATTTTGGAGGAGGTGCCTTATATATGATGAAGTCCTCCGGCCATTGGCCGGGGACTCCTTAGGACGGCGCGCGCGGCCCCTTTAAGAGGAGGGGAGCGCGCGCCCTAAGCACAGGGGCCGGGAAGGAGCGCGCGCTGAGAGCAGAGCGGGAGGAGGACGCCGGGAAGGAGCGCGCGCTGACAGCAGAGCGGAGAGAGGACGCCGGGCACGGAGCAGAGCGGTGAGGGGAGCAGCGTCCCTGCCTAGCAGAGGGCAGGGACGCCAGCGCTACAGTACCCCCCCCTTTAGGCCCCCCCTTTTTTAGGCCAGACAGAAATTTAGCTAGGATGAGAGGGGCATGGATGTTCTCCCGGGGCTCCCACGTTCTCTCCTCAGGACCAAACCCCTTCCAATCTACCAGAAAAAAGGTCTTTCCTCTTACCCTTTTGGTGGCAAGAATGTTCTCTACCTCAAACTCGTCCTCAGCAGAAACCGGAGCAGGAGGCGTACCTGTAGACTTGGAAAAAGAGTTAAGTACCACAGGTTTGAGGAGAGATACATGGAAGGAGTTAGGGATCCGTAAGTTGGCCGGGAGTTTCAATTTATAGGCCACCGGGTTGATCTGACTGATGACCTCCAGTGGGCCGATGAACCGAGGCCCTAACTTATAGGAAGGGATCTTGAGCCGGACATATTTGGACGAGAGCCAGACTTTATCCCCAGGGCGGAATTGAGGAGGGTCCAGACGTTTTTTGTCAGCGTGTCTTTTCATACGCTCAGATGACAGAAGGAGTGCGGACCGGGTACTCTCCCATATGGAGGAAAATTTGTTAACAAGAGATTCCGCAGCCGGATTGTCCGCCGAGGTGGAGACGGGAAACGGGATCCGAGGATGCTGACCGTAGACTACAAAAAACGGGGATTTGGAGGAAGACTCGCTCTCGTGATTGTTGTACGAGAATTCGGCCCATGGCAGGAGATCCACCCAGTCAGAATGGTGGGCATTAACGAAGTGCCGAAGGTAACTGGTCAGGTTCTGATTGATCCGCTCCACTTGACCATTAGACTGTGGGTGGTAAGCGGAGGAGAAGTCCAGGGTGACGTCCAGCAATTTACAAGTGGCTCTCCAGAAACGGGAAGTGAACTGTACCCCACGATCCGACACGATGTGACGGGGCAGGCCATGAAGACGGAAGATGTGGCGGATAAAGTCTTTAGCCAGCTCGGGTGCAGACGGAAGACCTGGCAGTGGAATGAAGTGAGCCATCTTGGAGAAGCGGTCAGCGACCACCCAAATGACCGTACAACCGGCAGAGACGGGCAGATCAGTAATGAAGTCCATCGCTATATGCTGCCAGGGGGCAGCAGGTACTGGCAGAGGTAGGAGGCGGCCGGCCGGCAGGTGTCTCGGAACTTTGTTGCGGGCGCAGGACACACAGGCAGAAACAAAGTCTATTACATCCTTGTGCAGGTTAGGCCACCAGTAGTGCCGGGTAATAAGCTGGAGGGTCTTTTTCTGACCGGCGTGGCCAGCTAGTTTAGACGAATGACCCCAGTGTAGGATCTTCTCCCGATCAGGTACTGGTACGAACGTCTTACCAGGAGGAAGACGATTTAGACTCACGGGAGCCACCTGCATTACTCTGGCGGGATCGATGATATGTTTCGGATCCTCCTCGAGATCAGACACCAGAAAGGATCGAGACAAGGCGTCCGCCTTGACGTTTTTGTCAGCCGGGCGAAAATGAAGGACAAAATCAAAACGAGCAAAAAACAAGGACCACCGGGCTTGGCGCGGGTTAAGTCTCTGGGCATGCTGGAGGTAAGCCAAGTTCTTGTGGTCAGTGTAAATTATTACCGGGTGAAGAGCCCCCTCGAGCAGGTAACGCCACTCCTCCAATGCCAGTTTGATGGCCAATAACTCTCGGTCTCCTATGGAATAGTTGCGCTCAGAGGAGGAGAAGAGTTTAGAGAAGAAGCCACAAGTTACCATCCTCCCGGAAGATGATTTTTGAGTAAGTACCGCTCCGGCTCCAGAGGAGGAGGCGTCAACTTCCAGGAAGAACTGCTTGTTGCCATCTGGGCGATGCAGCACCGGGGCGGAAGAGAAGGCCTGTTTAAGGGAAAGAAAGGCCTCCTCTGCTTCGGGTGGCCACTCTTTGGGATTAGTACCTTTACGGGTGAGCGCAGAAATTGGGGCCGTCCGGGAAGAGAAGTGTGGTATGAAGAGGCGGTAATAGTTGGCGAAGCCCAGGAATCGCTGAATGGCCTTCAACCCCTCCGGTCGGGGCCATTTCTCGATGGCAGACAGTTTCTCAGGATCCATTTGTAGGCCGGTCTGAGAGATAATGTAGCCCAGAAACGGAAGCGAGGTCTGCTCAAAGAGGCACTTCTCAAATTTAGCGTAGAGATGGTTCTGCCTTAGCCTGAGCAGGACCTGACGAACGTCCCTCCGGTGAGTCTGGAGATCCGGAGAGAAGACCAAGATGTCGTCCAGGTACACCACTACGCAGGAGTAGAGAAGGTCCCGGAAGATGTCATTGACCAACTCTTGAAAGACGGCAGGAGCGTTACAGAGACCAAAGGGCATTACCAGGTATTCATAGTGGCCGTCCCGGGTGTTGAATGCCGTCTTCCATTCATCCCCCTGACGAATACGAACCAGGTTGTACGCCCCACGAAGGTCCAGTTTGGTGAAGATCCTAGCCCCCCTCAGACGATCAAATAATTCTGGAATGAGCGGAAGGGGGTACTTATTCTTCACCGTGATCAGGTTTAGGCCTCTATAGTCTATACAGGGACGGAGAGAGCCGTCCTTCTTTTTGACGAAAAAGAAGCCTGCTCCCGCCGGAGAGGTAGATTTCCGGATGAATCCTCTGGCCAGATTCTCCTCAATATATTCGGACATTGACCGGGTCTCAGCAGCGGATAAAGGATAGATACGCCCACGGGGAGGAGTAGTACCGGGTAGCAGATCGATGGGACAGTCGTATGGTCTATGTGGTGGTAATGTCTCTGCCTCCTTTTTATTAAAGACATCTGCATAAGACCAATAAGGAATCGGAAGTCCAGGTAGATTAGCTGGGGTAGGAGAGGGACGGACGGGATGGACGGGAACCAGGCAGGTTTTATGACAGTCTTGTCCCCAGCGAAGGACCTCTCCGGTTTGCCAGTCTAGCACGGGTGCATGTCTCTGGAGCCAGGGCAGACCTAGCAAGAGGGCGTGAGAGAGTCCAGGCAGAACATGAAAGGAGATACTTTCAGAATGCAGCATTCCCACCTGCAGGGTAATGGATTCGGTGATGAGTTGAATGGGGCGAGGTAAGAGGCCCCCATCCACGGCAGCGACAGACAAGGGTACAGCCAGAGGTTTGGTGGGGATGCGGTATTTCTCAACCAGGGACTGTGAAATAAGGTTCCCGGCTGCTCCAGAGTCAAGTTGGGCTAGTTCGAAATAACGGTTCTCCCCGTAGATGATCGAAACTGACAACAGCAGGGATGGAGAGGATTTATTCTTGTCTAGGTGGACCTCTCTGAGCGAACCTAGACACAGGCGTTTCCCGACCTCTCCGGGCAGGCACGGATCCGGTGCTCCTTACTGCCACAGTAGAAGCAGCTCCCCTCGGCACGGCGTGAGTCCTGACGGGTTTTGACCATCTTGGTCTGGTCGACCTGCATAGGCTCAGGAGAGTGTACCTGGGGAGAGATGGAGGGAATGACGGGTTTCTGGAAAGTAGGAGCTAAACGTGGAATCCTTCTCTCACGGGTGACCTCTTTGGCACGCTCCTGGAACTGTAGGTCAATCCGGGTGGCAAGAGTTATTAAGTCATCGAGAGTGGTAGGAATGTCCCGACCGGCAAGTTCATCTTTAATACGGCCGGACAGACCCTCCCAGAAGACGGAAACCAGAGCGTCGTTATCCCAGGCCAGCTCCGAGGCAAGGGTACGGAACCGTATGGCATATTGGCCCACGGTGAGACTCCCCTGACGGAGGCGTAGCAACGATGATGCAGATGAGGTCTTCCGTCCGGGTTCGTCGAAGACTTTCCGGAAAGCCGTGAGAAAAGCAGGCAAGTTGGACACCAGGGGGTCTCCTCTCTCCCATAGAGGATTCAGCCAGGCCAGGGCCTCCCCGGTGAGATGGGACATGATGAAGGCAATTTTGGCCCGGTCGGAGTTAAACTGGTAGGACAAAAGTTCAAAATGCAGGGTGCACTGATTTAAGAAGCCCCGAGCCTGGACGGAGTCGCCTCCGAAGCGAGGAGGTGCAGAAAGCCGGGGTCCGGGGTAGGATACCATGGTATTAGTGGGCAGCGGAGCTGCCGGATTGCAAGATATGGCACTGGCGGAGGTTGTTGGTGGATCAGACAGAGTGTTCAGGCGAGTATTAACATTCCGCAGGTGACCCAGGATGGCCTCCTGTTGGGACCTCTGACGGGACAGTTCAAGACAGAGGTCCGAGAGCGAGGGAGCTTGGGTGCCACCGGGTTCCATGGCCCGAGCAAACTGTAACGGGTCCGGGAGGCGGAACCTCTGAGCTACTATACAAGGGGGCGGCCCTTGTAAGGGAGCGGGTGGCAGTCTCTGGGTGAACGGACAGGGAGTTACGGCAAGTGATCAGGGCAGTCTCTGGGTAAGGGGTAGGTACGACCTGTGATGGCAGAGCCTCCGGGTAGGCTAGCAGGCAGATGGTAGATGTGTGCTCCCAGGTGAGCAAGCGAGAGTCTCTGGAATAGCAGGTGGTCACGGCACGTGACGGCGGAGCCTCCGGGCTGGCAGGCAGGTAGGTAACGGAGAAGCGCTCCCAGGTGAGCGGGCAAGAGTCACTGGAATAGCTGGTGGTCACCGCACGTGACAACGGGACCTCCGGGCTGGCAAGCAGGCAGGTAACGGAGATGCGCTCCCAGGTGAGCGGGCAAGAGTCTCTGAGATAGCTGGTGGTCACAGCACGTGACAACGGAGCCTCCGGGCTGGCAAGCAGGCAGGTAACGGAGAAGCGCTCCCAGGTGAGCGGGCAAGCTGGTCCATAGACAGACTGACCGGAGTAGTAAGGCAGACCGTCGGACCTCAGGCAAGCAGGCAGGTAGCTGATGTGCGCTCCCAGGTGAGCGGGCAGGCTGGTCCTTTAGACAGACTGACAGGAGTAGTAAGGCAGACCGTCGGACCTCAGACTGGCAGACAGGTAACAAGTATTCAGGCAGGAATCAGGCAGGTAACTGGCAGGTAACTGGCAGGAAACTGGCAGGAAACTGGCAACGGGACCTGAGGGCTGAAGCACAGGTGAGACACAGGTGCAAACAACATAGCTCGGGCACCTCCATTTTGGAGGAGGTGCCTTATATATGATGAAGTCCTCCGGCCATTGGCCGGGGACTCCTTAGGACGGCGCGCGCGGCCCCTTTAAGAGGAGGGGAGCGCGCGCGCGCCCTAAGCACAGGGGCCGGGAAGGAGCGCGCGCTGAGAGCAGAGCGGGAGGAGGACGCCGGGAAGGAGCGCGCGCTGACAGCAGAGCGGAGAGAGGACGCCGGGCACGGAGCAGAGCGGTGAGGGGAGCAGCGTCCCTGCCTAGCAGAGGGCAGGGACGCCAGCGCTACACCTTGTGTCTCCAGAAAGCATAGCGTACGTTCACGTGCTGAAAATGCCGACCAGTGCTGGAGTGAGCAGAGGTCCGCAGCTTGTGACACTCCTGCTGTAGTGAAACTACAGGTCCCAGCAGACTGATGGTCTCTCATCAAGTTATGCTGGGAGCCGCAGTTTCACAAATAGTGCTAGAGGATCCATGTCAGAAATATGAGGCTGCCACTAGGGTTTCTCCCACAAATAAGTAATCGGACGTGGAGCAGATCTGCACGTGGATGAGCCATATTCTCTATCTGTGAACATACTACTCCTTCACTCAGATTCTAAGTGGTTCTGCAGCGCATCTGTGCAGAGCAAGCTGTCAATCAAAATCCGGGCCGGGTTTACAGCCATCGCCCCTGATATAGCGAGCGGTGCTGTGATCCAAGACTGTAGCCGCTCCGTGCACAACGATGAGTGAAGGCCGGCGGCTGCAGGGAGGAAAGAAGTAAATTTTCTCCCGGTACCTACACTATCAATAAGGCGGCCGGGCAGCATTGTAACAATATTTATCTGCAGATTAACCCTATACCTGCAGGTACATAGCATTTTCCAAGGTGACAGGTTCCCTTTAATAAAGAGAAGATGGATAGAGCCGCATTAGTCCGTACTCACGGTGGAAGCCTCCTGACAACTTCTTGAAGAACACTTTCCACATTTGTTCCAAGCTTCCCCGACATCTAATAGAAATAAACAGAGAAATGAATTTCTTAATACAGTTTAGAACTCGGCTACAACGAATCAGAAGAAATGAAACCTGTTTGAAGCTGACAAGCAATCAAGCCCCTCCGTAAGCCACACAGAACATGGCTACTTATGTCATCTGCAGGTGATTAAAGGAACCTGTCATGTTGAAATGGTATAAGATCTGTAGGGGGATGTTGTAGAGCAGAGAAGTTGATCAGACTGATAGACATATCTGTGGGAAGAGAGTCAGCAAAACTGGCATTATATGCAGTGAAAAGTCCTGCCGTATGTACACTAGTCCAGTGGGCGGTCCTACTAAGTGATTGACAGTTCCCTGTATGACCATGCAGGCAAAGATAGCTGTCAATCACTAGTAGGACCGCCCACTGGACTCATCTGTACAAACAGCAGGATTCCACTGAATAAATTGATACAGGAAAAATATCTATCTTTGTACCGTATTAGCCAGTAGATAGAAGAGTATTTAGATTTGAGAGTCCTCAGTGGTTGATACCATCTTTTCCGTTAGCCATTAAAAGGTAACAAATTGCAGGCTTTCCAGACTACTCAGGTCTCAGGTCTGCCTGATGAAGAAGCCGGAGTAGTCTGGAAAGCTTGCAATTTGTTACCATCTTTTCAGTTAGCCATTAAAGGTATCAACCACTGAGGACTCTCAAATCTAATGAATAAATTACAATTTATACTGAATCTTCTCCCACAAACCTATATATCGTTCTGCTCAGTTTCTCATAGATAAAACCTGTACATCTGAATGGGGCTTTAATGTTGTTATTACAATCACGTAACCGCAGATCACAAAATCTTTCATATGATCATTTTTTTAACACCTAAAACCCCAATGGGTCGTTCTTAGACCTGTGTGGCTTACCAAGCCCAATTTCTAAAAGTGGCAAGAGTGCTGTAAAATAGGAAGCTGCACATTTTTGCGCAAAAATGATGCGTCACAAAAGTTTTTTGCTTTTTTTTAACACAAAAATTGATGTAAATTCCTCGCTACATTGCCCCTTTTCCAGCCACATTTTGTAGAAAAAAATAAAAAGACAAGGTACAGACAGCGGAGTTAAATTTGCCTACAGGAATGATTTTGATCTGGAGCGCATCGTACCCGGATACAGTCACTAGCGGGAACGTCAAACATCTTCTCAATTTGTTTCTCCACCCTTTCCGGATCTGCATTCTTCAAGTCTATCTAAAAGCAAAGTATAAATACTAATTATTTATCAAAGCTGGACAACATCTACAAACCATATAATAAAACTGGCTTAAAATATAGTGTGAACAAGAGTTTAGGGAGAGATGTACAACTGGCACTGGCCTATAAAAGGGATTGTGTAATCGCACAAAACTAGCAAAAATGTAAAGTGCCCGGAAAACAAGGAACGTGCAATTTACCTCTTAGTAAAAATCCTATGCTTTCTCAAGAACAGAGGAATTTTAATTTCATATTTATTTTTAATCAAATAATTTTTATTGAAAAACTCCAACTACAAATATTCCATCTTTCAAATAACATACATGACATAGTAATTCCATAGTAAAAATATGAACAAAGTATCTGAACTTCAATTCCCATAACCCACCCTAAACCCAAATCCCAACACTCCAGAGAGAACCATTTTCAGAGCAGTTCTAGAATAACGGACTATAGCATTCGTAGAAGGGGAAGAAGATAAAAAAGTGACTAACAAAGGGGTAGCAGCGTTTTAATGTTATCATTTACTGCTTGATGCCTGAGCCGGGGAGTGCACGCTGAAAACTGTTGCAGGCTGCTGTAATCACAGGACACAAGCAAACAGCATGGCATTTCCTATCAGCAGGGAGGAAGTAAAGGGAACAGTAATGAAAGTCTCCTCCTACTCCGCTCCATATTGAAATGAATAGTGTGCATCCTACAAATGAGATGCATACAGCAAACAATTGATTTTCCATACATAGGTTTTGAGTTGACCACTGGATATACACATGTGTATCACTAATTACCAGAACTGGAAATCGAAAAAAAAGACGAGCAAGTTTGGGGTGAATCCAGCCTTCATTACTGCACAGCCGCTCAGAGGGATCGGTACTAGGAACAGCAGGAGTGCCGGCGATGTTCACAGATTTACCTGCTGCGGGACTGAAGGAGTCTGATCGCGCTCAGCTCGAAGCTTTTTACCTTGTTTCCGATAGGAATAATTGAAAGCTGTGCTTCAAAGGCGAGGAAGAAGTTTGCCACCATCTATTAGAAAATAGACAAACTTAGGATAGAAACAATATGAACATATACCCTGCTATAAGTAAGTAAAAAGCAATAGGAAATATATATAATATAGGGTACTTAGTAAACATGGTTTTTGATTAAAAAAAAAAGCCATCCCACCAGCACCAAGGTGTACCCAGTCAGTTATGTGAAGTATATAATAAAATACACTTTAGTACAATATTAGTATCTTGTCCCTTTAAATGTGCAGCTACTTCTGTCACCATGGTAACTGCATTCATACTCAGCCAATAGGATTGCTCGGTTTGAATTTGAAGAAGAAAAAAAAAGTTCTATATGGTCAGTTTGTTCCATCTCATCTGAGTGTGAAGACAGACACCTGCGATCAGCGAGATTATAGGTATAAGACGTGATATAATATAACGGACGGAGCCACATCCCATCACACGCACTCAGCGACCACAACTGACAGGAATCAGCACATTTATCAGAGGAGAAGTCATTATTCCCCAACACATGATAAGTGACAACTTCTAGATCTGCTGGGAACCCAACTAATCCCTGCTAGTACCTCCCCGGACCACCGCTCCATTCATTCTCTATGCAGGAGAAAGCGGAGTACAGCGCCCCCCATAGAGAATGAACGGACCGGCGGTTGAACATTTGCACTTCGCTCACTTCTATCTATAAGTGCTGTTCTGCTGATTGGGTCATAGCGGCCAAACCCACCGATCTAAGAGTCATCACCTATCCAGAGATCAGTGAGAACTTGTTCCAACTAGACATCCCCTTTAATTGCAGAGATCACATATCTAACAGCCAATCCTATTCATTCCCAATCTTCCCTGTGCCCAGTAATGCCCCTGGGTATATCGCCAATATGAGCCAATCACCAAACCCTCTGCTGACTGTGCCCGATGTTTTATAGATTTTGGATCCGTTTCTACAAGAGAAGATATCAGCGGCCACCATGGGGATGGGTTACTCTGCCCGCGATGGAGCAGGTAGTATCCACCAGCCTGTGATATCTCACCTTCCTCCATATTCTGCTGTTACATGCGTTTCTTCAGCTTTACCCCTTCCCAACATAACCAACTGATGTTTTTTTCTGTTTTTTCCTTCGCTTTTTCCAAGGGCTATAACTTTTTCATGTCTGTCCACATAGTGTGAGGTCTTGTTATTTTGTAGGATGAGCGGTACTTATAAATCCCACCATTCATTTACCACATAGTACTAGAAAACGGGGAAAAAATTCCAAGTGCAGTAAAAGTGCGAGGAAAAAAAAGCCCGACACTGTTTTTCTGGGAAGGGTTTTAACGGCGTACATAGTGTGGTAAAAATGACCTGGTAATAGGATCCTACTCCTCAGTGTGATTACAGCAAGAACAAACTTCTCCAAGAGTTTTGGCAAAAGAAAAAAACTTTTTTTTATGGCGTCACCATTTTTTCTGAGACCTGTAACATTTTCGTTTTTCGGGTTGATGGAGCTGTGTGGGGGCTTATTTTTTGAAGGGCAAGAGGACTTTATTGATAACATTTTGGGACACATGACATGGTCATCGCTTCTTACAGGGTTTTCTGTAGTATTGTGGCGAACGAAAAAAATGTAATTTGGGCTTTTTGAATTTTTTTCTGTGTTCACTGATCGTTTGTTTTTTATATTTGGATAGATTGTATTTCTCTGAAAGAGACCATACCACAAATGTGTATATTTTTATTATCTTTATTTTTAGTGGGAGGTGAGCTGAACGTGTGGGGTTTTAATATTTTAAACTTTTTTTTTTTTTTTTTAAATTTTCACTGCATTTGTATACATTATCTGATTGCTTGTGCTATATACAGCGATACCACAGTAATGCTCCATATAGCAAAATCACGGTCTTCTTTACAGCCCAAATGAAGCTTTATGATGACAGGCACGGAGGCTTCAGCAGACCCCCGGATGTCATAGCAGTCCATCTGCGCCCTGTGATCGCGTCACAGGAGCGCCGGTGGGCACATGGAACGATGCATCCCAATGCCGGCGCGCTGTTAATGCTGCTGTTAGTGATTGACAGCAGCACTGAACAGGTTAACAGTGGTGAGCAGATCTTCGCTCCACTCGCAGCTCTTAGAGGCAGGTCCTGGTTGTTTGTCACAGCCATTATCTGCCATGTACGGGGCGAGCTGACTCTGCTCCATACACCCGCTACTGACTTATACCATACACGAACGGCAGATGTTGGTAAGGAGTTAAAGCGGTTGTCCAGATTTGGGGTCATTTGTTTTTTTTACTTTAATGCAAGTATTTGGGGCTAAAATTGATTTCTGTCATTGAGTTTCATTAAAAATGTTGCCTTCTGTAGCATCTGTGCTGCACTGTCTATTCCTGGCTGCAAAATTAGCTAACTGAGAATCTATCAGTGAGCTCCTTCTGACAGTCTTAAGGAGGATCATTTGTGGCCTGCTGGAGGTCATTTTGCAGGGCTCTGGCAGTGCTCCTCCTGTTCCTCCTTGCACAAAGGCGGAGGTAGCGGTCCTGCTGCTGGGTTGTTGCCCTCCTACGGCCCCCCTCCATGTCTCCTGGTAGCGTCTCCAGCCTCTGAACACTACGCTGAGACACAGCAAACCTCCTTGCCACAGCTCTCACTGATGAGCCATCCTGGATGAGCTGCACTACCTGAGCATCTTCTGTGGGTTGTAGAGTCCGTCCCATGCTACCACGAGTGTGAAAGCACAACCAACATTCAAAAGTGACCAAAACATCAGCCAGAAAGCACTGGTACTGAGATGTGGTCTGTGGTCCCCACCTGCAGAACTACTCCTTTACTGAGGGTGTCTTGATAATTGCCAATAATTTCCATCTATTGTCTATTCCATTTGCACAACAGCATGTGAAATTGATCGTCAATCAGTGTTGTTTCCTAAGTGGACAGTTTGATTTCAGAGAAGTTTGATTTACTTGGAGTTATATTCTGTTGTTTAAGTGTTCCCTTTATTTTTTGAGCAGTGTACATAAAAAAATTACTGCAGCTTTAATGCTATTTATTACGTCTCAGGTAACTGTGACTAACTATACAGCATCAAAAATACCAAAAAGCTTAAATCTCCAATGGAAGCCAATAGCACCAGTGAGAACACGGCATAAGCGTAATCCAAAGGAAGAGGGGGACATTATTCACTCCAGTTTCCTGCATGGTAGTCTGCATTCTGTGTAAAACAGGAAAAACACTTTTACTTAGCGGGATGAGGTCAGTAATGGCGCTCTGTCAGTTGAGGGTTGCGTTTCCTGAGAAGAGGACAGAAGAGGACAGAAGAGGACAGAAGAGGACAGAAGAGGACAGAAGAGGACAGAAGAGGACAGAAGAGGACAGAAGAGGACAGAAGAGGACAGAAGAGGACAGAAGAGGACAGAAGAGGACAGAAGAGGACAGAAGAGGACAGAAGAGGACAGAAGAGGACAGAAGAGGACAGAAGAGGACAGAAGAGGACAGAAGAGGACAGAAGAGGACAGAAGAGGACAGAAGAGGACAGAAGAGGACAGAAGAGGACAGAAGAGGACAGAAGAGGACAGAAGAGGACAGAAGAGGACAGAAGAGGACAGAAGAGGACAGAAGAGGACAGAAGAGGACAGAAGAGGACAGAAGAGGACAGAAGAGGACAGAAGAGGACAGAAGAGGACAGAAGAGGACAGAAGAGGACAGAAGAGGACAGAAGAGGACAGAAGAGGACAGAAGAGGACAGAAGAGGACAGAAGAGGACAGAAGAGGACAGAAGAGGACAGAAGAGGACAGAAGAGGACAGAAGAGGACAGAAGAGGACAGAAGAGGACAGAAGAGGACAGAAGAGGACAGAAGAGGACAGAAGAGGACAGAAGAGGACAGAAGAGGACAGAAGAGGACAGAAGAGGACAGAAGAGGACAGAAGAGGACAGAAGAGGACAGAAGAGGACAGAAGAGGACAGAAGAGGACAGAAGAGGACAGAAGAGGACAGAAGAGGACAGAAGAGGACAGAAGAGGACAGAAGAGGACAGAAGAGGACAGAAGAGGACAGAAGAGGACAGAAGAGGACAGAAGAGGACAGAAGAGGACAGAAGAGGACAGAAGAGGACAGAAGAGGACAGAAGAGGACAGAAGAGGACAGAAGAGGACAGAAGAGGACAGAAGAGGACAGAAGAGGACAGAAGAGGACAGAAGAGGACAGAAGAGGACAGAAGAGGACAGAAGAGGACAGAAGAGGACAGAAGAGGACAGAAGAGGACAGAAGAGGACAGAAGAGGACAGAAGAGGACAGAAGAGGACAGAAGAGGACAGAAGAGGACAGAAGAGGACAGAAGAGGACAGAAGAGGACAGAAGAGGACAGAAGAGGACAGAAGAGGACAGAAGAGGACAGAAGAGGACAGAAGAGGACAGAAGAGGACAGAAGAGGACAGAAGAGGACAGAAGAGGACAGAAGAGGACAGAAGAGGACAGAAGAGGACAGAAGAGGACAGAAGAGGACAGAAGAGGACAGAAGAGGACAGAAGAGGACAGAAGAGGACAGAAGAGGACAGAAGAGGACAGAAGAGGACAGAAGAGGACAGAAGAGGACAGAAGAGGACAGAAGAGGACAGAAGAGGACAGAAGAGGACAGAAGAGGACAGAAGAGGACAGAAGAGGACAGAAGAGGACAGAAGAGGACAGAAGAGGACAGAAGAGGACAGAAGAGGACAGAAGAGGACAGAAGAGGACAGAAGAGGACAGAAGAGGACAGAAGAGGACAGAAGAGGACAGAAGAGGACAGAAGAGGACAGAAGAGGACAGAAGAGGACAGAAGAGGACAGAAGAGGACAGAAGAGGACAGAAGAGGACAGAAGAGGACAGAAGAGGACAGAAGAGGACAGAAGAGGACAGAAGAGGACAGAAGAGGACAGAAGAGGACAGAAGAGGACAGAAGAGGACAGAAGAGGACAGAAGAGGACAGAAGAGGACAGAAGAGGACAGAAGAGGACAGAAGAGGACAGAAGAGGACAGAAGAGGACAGAAGAGGACAGAAGAGGACAGAAGAGGACAGAAGAGGACAGAAGAGGACAGAAGAGGACAGAAGAGGACAGAAGAGGACAGAAGAGGACAGAAGAGGACAGAAGAGGACAGAAGAGGACAGAAGAGGACAGAAGAGGACAGAAGAGGACAGAAGAGGACAGAAGAGGACAGAAGAGGACAGAAGAGGACAGAAGAGGACAGAAGAGGACAGAAGAGGACAGAAGAGGACAGAAGAGGACAGAAGAGGACAGAAGAGGACAGAAGAGGACAGAAGAGGACAGAAGAGGACAGAAGAGGACAGAAGAGGACAGAAGAGGACAGAAGAGGACAGAAGAGGACAGAAGAGGACAGAAGAGGACAGAAGAGGACAGAAGAGGACAGAAGAGGACAGAAGAGGACAGAAGAGGACAGAAGAGGACAGAAGAGGACAGAAGAGGACAGAAGAGGACAGAAGAGGACAGAAGAGGACAGAAGAGGACAGAAGAGGACAGAAGAGGACAGAAGAGGACAGAAGAGGACAGAAGAGGACAGAAGAGGACAGAAGAGGACAGAAGAGGACAGAAGAGGACAGAAGAGGACAGAAGAGGACAGAAGAGGACAGAAGAGGACAGAAGAGGACAGAAGAGGACAGAAGAGGACAGAAGAGGACAGAAGAGGACAGAAGAGGACAGAAGAGGACAGAAGAGGACAGAAGAGGACAGAAGAGGACAGAAGAGGACAGAAGAGGACAGAAGAGGACAGAAGAGGACAGAAGAGGACAGAAGAGGACAGAAGAGGACAGAAGAGGACAGAAGAGGACAGAAGAGGACAGAAGAGGACAGAAGAGGACAGAAGAGGACAGAAGAGGACAGAAGAGGACAGAAGAGGACAGAAGAGGACAGAAGAGGACAGAAGAGGACAGAAGAGGACAGAAGAGGACAGAAGAGGACAGAAGAGGACAGAAGAGGACAGAAGAGGACAGAAGAGGACAGAAGAGGACAGAAGAGGACAGAAGAGGACAGAAGAGGACAGAAGAGGACAGAAGAGGACAGAAGAGGACAGAAGAGGACAGAAGAGGACAGAAGAGGACAGAAGAGGACAGAAGAGGACAGAAGAGGACAGAAGAGGACAGAAGAGGACAGAAGAGGACAGAAGAGGACAGAAGAGGACAGAAGAGGACAGAAGAGGACAGAAGAGGACAGAAGAGGACAGAAGAGGACAGAAGAGGACAGAAGAGGACAGAAGAGGACAGAAGAGGACAGAAGAGGACAGAAGAGGACAGAAGAGGACAGAAGAGGACAGAAGAGGACAGAAGAGGACAGAAGAGGACAGAAGAGGACAGAAGAGGACAGAAGAGGACAGAAGAGGACAGAAGAGGACAGAAGAGGACAGAAGAGGACAGAAGAGGACAGAAGAGGACAGAAGAGGACAGAAGAGGACAGAAGAGGACAGAAGAGGACAGAAGAGGACAGAAGAGGACAGAAGAGGACAGAAGAGGACAGAAGAGGACAGAAGAGGACAGAAGAGGACAGAAGAGGACAGAAGAGGACAGAAGAGGACAGAAGAGGACAGAAGAGGACAGAAGAGGACAGAAGAGGACAGAAGAGGACAGAAGAGGACAGAAGAGGACAGAAGAGGACAGAAGAGGACAGAAGAGGACAGAAGAGGACAGAAGAGGACAGAAGAGGACAGAAGAGGACAGAAGAGGACAGAAGAGGACAGAAGAGGACAGAAGAGGACAGAAGAGGACAGAAGAGGACAGAAGAGGACAGAAGAGGACAGAAGAGGACAGAAGAGGACAGAAGAGGACAGAAGAGGACAGAAGAGGACAGAAGAGGACAGAAGAGGACAGAAGAGGACAGAAGAGGACAGAAGAGGACAGAAGAGGACAGAAGAGGACAGAAGAGGACAGAAGAGGACAGAAGAGGACAGAAGAGGACAGAAGAGGACAGAAGAGGACAGAAGAGGACAGAAGAGGACAGAAGAGGACAGAAGAGGACAGAAGAGGACAGAAGAGGACAGAAGAGGACAGAAGAGGACAGAAGAGGACAGAAGAGGACAGAAGAGGACAGAAGAGGACAGAAGAGGACAGAAGAGGACAGAAGAGGACAGAAGAGGACAGAAGAGGACAGAAGAGGACAGAAGAGGACAGAAGAGGACAGAAGAGGACAGAAGAGGACAGAAGAGGACAGAAGAGGACAGAAGAGGACAGAAGAGGACAGAAGAGGACAGAAGAGGACAGAAGAGGACAGAAGAGGACAGAAGAGGACAGAAGAGGACAGAAGAGGACAGAAGAGGACAGAAGAGGACAGAAGAGGACAGAAGAGGACAGAAGAGGACAGAAGAGGACAGAAGAGGACAGAAGAGGACAGAAGAGGACAGAAGAGGACAGAAGAGGACAGAAGAGGACAGAAGAGGACAGAAGAGGACAGAAGAGGACAGAAGAGGACAGAAGAGGACAGAAGAGGACAGAAGAGGACAGAAGAGGACAGAAGAGGACAGAAGAGGACAGAAGAGGACAGAAGAGGACAGAAGAGGACAGAAGAGGACAGAAGAGGACAGAAGAGGACAGAAGAGGACAGAAGAGGACAGAAGAGGACAGAAGAGGACAGAAGAGGACAGAAGAGGACAGAAGAGGACAGAAGAGGACAGAAGAGGACAGAAGAGGACAGAAGAGGACAGAAGAGGACAGAAGAGGACAGAAGAGGACAGAAGAGGACAGAAGAGGACAGAAGAGGACAGAAGAGGACAGAAGAGGACAGAAGAGGACAGAAGAGGACAGAAGAGGACAGAAGAGGACAGAAGAGGACAGAAGAGGACAGAAGAGGACAGAAGAGGACAGAAGAGGACAGAAGAGGACAGAAGAGGACAGAAGAGGACAGAAGAGGACAGAAGAGGACAGAAGAGGACAGAAGAGGACAGAAGAGGACAGAAGAGGACAGAAGAGGACAGAAGAGGACAGAAGAGGACAGAAGAGGACAGAAGAGGACAGAAGAGGACAGAAGAGGACAGAAGAGGACAGAAGAGGACAGAAGAGGACAGAAGAGGACAGAAGAGGACAGAAGAGGACAGAAGAGGACAGAAGAGGACAGAAGAGGACAGAAGAGGACAGAAGAGGACAGAAGAGGACAGAAGAGGACAGAAGAGGACAGAAGAGGACAGAAGAGGACAGAAGAGGACAGAAGAGGACAGAAGAGGACAGAAGAGGACAGAAGAGGACAGAAGAGGACAGAAGAGGACAGAAGAGGACAGAAGAGGACAGAAGAGGACAGAAGAGGACAGAAGAGGACAGAAGAGGACAGAAGAGGACAGAAGAGGACAGAAGAGGACAGAAGAGGACAGAAGAGGACAGAAGAGGACAGAAGAGGACAGAAGAGGACAGAAGAGGACAGAAGAGGACAGAAGAGGACAGAAGAGGACAGAAGAGGACAGAAGAGGACAGAAGAGGACAGAAGAGGACAGAAGAGGACAGAAGAGGACAGAAGAGGACAGAAGAGGACAGAAGAGGACAGAAGAGGACAGAAGAGGACACAACAATCGATCCTACAACATAAAGGAAGAAGCAGAACAACATCTGCCATTACATCAAAAGGTATTTGAGAGGAAAGAGGAACACCATGTGGACCATCCTGCTGGGACCTCTCTGCCGATATCATCATACGGCAATACCGGCTGGTAAGTAGAAATCCACCAAAGTAATAATAGCAGGATAGTAGTAATCTAGAGGTAGTATATCAGTATTAGTGTAATTTGAGTAATACTACTAGTGATAATAGTAAGAAAGTAATAAAATAACAGTAGTAATAGTAGTAGGTAGAATAACAGTGTGATCCAGGGTTCTAGGACTGATCGCCTTTTCTCGGGGTCAAGAAGGAATTTTTCCGCTGTGACACAAATTGACTGAAGGTGTCCTGAGGTTTTTGCCTTCTTTTGGATCAACACTGTAGGTATAGGGTAGTATTAGTAGTAATAGGAAAGAAGAATAATACCGTAATAAGATAGCAGGTTATTATTATTAATAATAAATATAAACTAGTTATATCTATAGAAAGAACAAAGAGTAAATAAAAATAATTATAGACGTAGTTCAATCAATACTGTAATATTAAATAGTTATAGAAAAATTAGAGTAGTACTTTAATAAGAAAGCAGGACATAAGACAAAATATATAAAAAAAATTATATTAAAAACTGTAGAAGTACATTTAGTACAGTAATAGTAATTACATAACTAGTAACATAATTAGGTTTGATCCAGGGTTCTAGGACTGATCGTCTTTTCTCGGGGTCAAGAAGGACTTTTTCCCCTGTAACACAAATTGGCTGAAGGTGTCCTGGGTTTTTTGCCTTCTTCTGGATCAACACTGTAGGTATAGGGCAGTATTAGTAGTGATAGGAAAGAAGAATAATACTGTAATAAGATAGCACAATGTTAAGTATAACCATCTCAAATAGTTAGATTTATAAAAACAAAATTAAAATAACTCCAGTAGTACAATAATTAGCGTAATATTATATAACTTGTAATAATATTATTAGGTTTGATCCAGGGTCCTAGGACTGATCGCCTTTTCCATAGGTCAAGAAGGAATTTTTTCCCCTAGGAAACATATTGGCGTTAGGTGTCCTGGGGTTTTTGTCTACTTCTGGATCAACAGCTTTAGGCAAAGGGATTTTAGTAATACCATTATTAGAATCACAAGTATAATAAAAAAAAATTGAATTAAATTTTTTTAATTAGTGTTATAACAGTTACAATTAATTGCATTATTGCAATAATAATAAGTAGTAAAAATGGTGGTAATAATAATAATACAAAAAACTAGCCCCAGTTCCTAAGTTAGTGTAGTGTTAGTGTAGGGACCCATCTGAAGAGGTCGCCTTGACGTTGGCAGATGGGCTCGCACAATTTGCTCAAAATGTGCGCTAAGAACCTCATATTTCTATGTACAGGAGATCTAGCAGTAATTCCATTCAGGAGATAGATATCTGTGTACACACACACACACTTTGTTATATAATTTTGTGCAGCACACAGGGCAGGGATACAGGTACAGGGCGAGAGTGTTACAGTGATATTATAACTCGGCCTAAAGGATAAAATGCTGATAACTACAGATCCTGGAAACACATCCGAAACTAGACCTTGTAAGTAACTGGTTCCCAGCTAGTGGTGAATATGTACAGGGCAGTCCGGTACCAGGACCCGCTCTATAGGACACATTATCATCAGGCAGGTCCTGTCAGGGTTCTTGCAAGATCGGCGGCAGAAGTGTGGCTGTATAACAGTCCTGCTCCTGCCTCAGCCACCGACAGTGGAACCAACCCGGATCCTGGCAGCTTAATCCACTGTATGACACAGTAGGGGGCTTCCACAGCATTTAGGCACTTTAGACAGGAGAGGGAGGTGCGATCATGGTGCTGATGAGTTTCTATGGCAGCCGAGATCTAACAATGGACCCCATGACGGCCATCTTACTGCTCCTATTAGACCCCGGCTGAGGAAAGGTCTATGAGGACACCGGTCAGACTTATGTCGCCTGCTCTGCACATATTAGAAATGCCTAGGGCTGATTAGTTTGCCATTTGTAAATCTGATCCAGCAGCGCTGGGCTACCACTGACGTGATCAGGGCTATTGAGCTCCTAGATTGGGCAGAGGAGCTCAGTCTTCAGCAGGAGCTGGCCGAGGAGAGCGGAGCAACTTGCATGGGGCTGCTGCACAAGAAGTAACTCAAAAGGTGGAGATTTACCCGGAGACGTGGTGCCCGGGCTGTGATCTGCTGTGCAGGCTGCATAGTCGATGCCTCCTAGGACCCGATCTTCACCCCTAACAGGCACAGGAGAGCTCGGACCGACAAGTTCTTTTGCATTGGAGGAGAGACCCTTTTCGATATCTGACCAGGTCCCCTGGGCTCCCCACCCTCTGGGACTCGTATCTGTGGTAATTGTGCTAGTGACCCCAAGTACCCAGGGAACCCCTCGAGATTGGTGGCAGGATGAGCCTAACCTCTATAAAGATTTTACTGACCGGGGTGATAAGGACAACTTCCTTTCCAAGTGCCTTAAGAGAAACTTCATTATGTAGCAGATCCCACTGTAAAACGCTGGAATGGTATTGTGCTCACAGAACCCACGATATCAGGGTACCCAACATGTACATTGCACCTCCAAGGGACATGACCGAATTTGCTATGGCTTTCTTCACCGGGCCCCTCATTTATCGTATTTTAGCTTCCGGGAGGTAGCATTCTTGAGATTCGCAATCCCCAAAAACTGCTGAACTGTTGAGTAATCTGGATCGTGTGCTCGCGATTCCAGACGAAATCCATGACACAGTGATGGCAGGGTGAGATATTGCGTGATCTCCCCGGTGTCGTCTCTGAGGAATCCCTGACGCTGCGCATTAAAAAGAATATTGCACAGTGACAAGATCCTGCTGAGCAACTGAGAGTTAGAATTGACAACCGACACATGCGCAGAGTATCAGGGACTAGCCCAGCCCCTGAAACAGGCATCACTGATGACGCTTCATTCAGGGTGGGGAAAGAGGCAGCAGCAGGGACCGCAGCCTCTGCTCCCTGATCACGTCCGTCTTCATATCCCAGGATGCACTGGGGATTTTCAAACTAAATGTTATCAAACAGGAAGTTGGTAAAAAAAAACAAATGTATACACACATACAAACACACCCCAGTTAGATAAATTTAGATTAACTTTTAATTAAAGTATATTAGAAAAGCAATTACCGTATTTTTCGGACTATAAGACGCACCGGACCATAAGACGCACCTAGGTTTTAGAGGAGGGAAAAAAATAAATAAAAATTAAGCAAAAAATTGTTCATGATGCACTTTTAAGGGGGAGGGGGTCTTCTGGTATAGGGGTAATACCCAATTCTGACAATATCCCCTATCCTGGTATATATGCCCAACCCCCTTCCTTTTATACGTGGCCATCATCCCCGTCCAGGTACGCACGGCACCCCTCATCCCCATCCTGGTATGTATGGCCCCCTCATCCATACCCTAATATGCATGGTCCCCCTAATCCCCATCAGGCTGCACATAAAAAAAAAAAAAATAAACACTTATACTCACCTTTCTTCTCTCTCCTCATGTCTGCCCGCACTGATCTCTCCATGTGAGCCGCACGTCACTGCCATGTGCGGCTCACATGGAGAGATCAGCTGCCGGAAGTCACTGCTCCCCACGCCGGGTCTGTGTGCGCGGGGAGCAGTGACTTCTCTCCTTCATAGCCGGCACACAGCTTGGCCGCGCTGCGGCTCCTGCTGCTGCCGGGCTATAGCGTGTGCCCGCTTATTAAAAGGCATGAATATTCACCCCCTCCCCACGCCCATGAGCGTGGAGAGAGGTTGAATATTCATGCCCTTTAACAGCGGGCACAGGCGATTCCGGCAGCAGCAGGAGCCGCAGCGCGGCTACACTGTGTGCTGCTATTAAGGAGCAGTGAATATTCATTTTCTTTAGCAGCAGGGACAGTGTAGGGTGCACCGCTGCCTCCTGTGCCCCGCTCCTCCACAGCTACCACTCCCCTCACACCCCACAATCTATAATATAACCGGGGATGCGGGTCTCGGTCCAAAGCCTCGATAGACTGCGCATGTGTGACGCGCAGTCTGGCTCCAGACAGAAGACCGCATCCAGCCGTTACAGGTAAGAGGTGTATGGCGTCAGAGATCGCGGTTGTGTGTAGGCACTGAACGCACACTGCGATCTCCGGCGCCATACTTACCTGACCGGGAAGAGCGTTGCCGCGGCGCCTCTCTTCAGCGGAGACCGGGGGCAGAGTGAGACGTTGGATCGGCGCGTGCGCATAGCGCTATCCGGCGCCATTTTTATGAAGACACATTTACAGTGTGTCTTCAGCAAATTGGCGCCGGTCGGCGCTGTGCTCTGTCGCCGCACTCCTCCCCCGGCCTCCGGCAGAACAGGACGCTGCAGCGCTGGAGTACAGAGAAGAAAGGTGAGTATAACTGTTTATTTTTTTGGGGATGTGTGTATAGTGGGGGGGGGATTAGGGAAGCCACGCATACCGGGATTGGGGATGAGGGGAGCCACGCATTCCAGGATAGGATGGCGGGGGCAGCACAAATACCAGGAGGGGGGCAGCACATACTAACATGGGAGACCATATACCAATAAAAATGCTCGCCACCCGGGCGTAGAACGGGTTCA